>NW_027364799.1:0-174077 GCF_046119375.1 Phyllobates terribilis
TTCAGTTGTTTCACCATTTTTGTTAAGTATATAATTCCACATGTGTTAATTCATAGTTTTGATGCCTTCAGTGTGAATGTACAATTTTCATAGTCATTAAAATACAGAAAAATCTTTAAATGAGAAGGTGTGTCCAAACTTTTGGTATGTACTGTGTATATATATATATATATATATATATATATATATATATATATATACGCGGCTGCTGATGTTGTCGGCTGCCCCCATCAGTCCCATAGACACTGAATGGAGTGTGGCAGTGCGCATGCCTGGCAACGGCTCCATACTACTTCCTCCATAAGAGAGGATAGGGATCCCCACTCTAGTGATTGGTGGGGTTCCCAGTAACTACCATCACCGATCCTGCAGATCCTTTCTTCTGTCATTAGGTTTTTTATGTTTTACATGGTCCAATAGAGAGATCAGAGGTGCGATATAGTGAACTAACACATGCAAAGCCTAAATTATATAAAATGTGAAACCACCAGACTGTGACCGTAGCCAAACATCTTCTAACCTTCCTTACAATTCCTAAAGTTGTTGACCAATGTTTTACTTTAAAGGGGTTCTCCAACCATAGACACTTATGACATATACTAGATGGTGGCCCGATTCGAACGCATCGGGTATTCTAGAATAGGTAAGCGGCCGACGGGGCGCAATTAGCAGAGAGGCGTTTAAATTTGGTGCCCAAATCGCTGATTGGTCGCGTTAGGCAACCGCGACCAATCAGCAAAGCGGTGTTTAAATTTGGCAGCAATATCGGTGATTGGTCGCGGACGGCGGCCGCGACCAATCTGCGAACCGTGTTAGTGAGGACTGGAGAGCGTGTTTAAATTTAAATTAGTCGCGTCCAATCAGCAGAGCGGTGTTTAAATTTGGCGCCAATACAGCTGATTGGTCGCGGCCGCCGACCGCGACCAATCAGCAGAGCGATACAGAGCGGGGTTTAAATTTGGCACCAAAATCGCTGATTGGTCGCGACCGCGACCAATCAGCAAAGAGGTGTTTAAATTTGGCGACAATACTGCTGATTCTTCGCGGCCGGCGACCGCGACCAATCAGCAAAGCGATGCAGAGCGGGGTTTAAATTTGGCGCCAAAATCGTTGATTGGTCGCCGGCCGGGACCAATCATCAGAGCGGTGTTTAAATTCGGCGCCAAAATCGCTGATTAGTCGCGGCTGACGGCTGCGACCAATCAGCAGAGCGTTGTTTAAATTTTGCGCCAATACTGCTGATTGATCTCGGCCAGCGACCGTGATCAATCAGCAGAGCGTTGTTTAAATTTGGCGCCAATCTCGCTGATTGGACGCGTCTGGTGTCCGCTACCAATCAGCAGAGCGTTGTTTAAATTTGGCGCCAAGCTCGCTGATTGGTCGCGGCTGGCGTCCGCGACCAATTAGAACAGCAGTGTTTAAATGTGGCGGCAAGATCAGTGATTGGTCGCGGCCGCTATTTAAATGTGGCGCCCAAATCGGTGATTGGTCGCGGGCAGTGGCCGCGACCTATCAGCAGAGCGGTGTTTAACTTTAGCGCCAAGATCACTGATTGGTCGCGTGCGGAGAGCGCGACCAATCAGCGAATCGTATTGGTGAGGAGCAGGGAGCGGAATCGTATTAGTGAGGACCGGGGAGCGCCGCTGCCTGTGTGGCTACTTCCGCTGCGAGAACCCGGGACATGAGCGACTGCTCGCAGCAGAAGTATCCCGACCCGCAGCGCCGCTCCCCAGTCTTCCCTTCACACCCTAGCCGCTGATCTCCCCACAGTATCCGCATGGTGTTACAAAGGTCCGGACATTTGTGTTAAAAATCGTTGATTGGTCGCTGGCGCTGCCCGCGACCAATCAACGATTTGGACGCCACATTTAAATAGCGGCTGCGGCCAATCAGTACAGCGGTGTTTAAATGTGGAGCCAAGATCGGTGATTGGTCGTGGCCGATATTTAAATTTGGCGCCCAAATCGGTGATTGGTCGCGGGCACCGCCAGCGACCAATCAGCGATTTTTAACACAAATGTCCGGATCTTTGTAACACCATGCGGTTACTCTGGGGACATCAGCGGCTAGGGTGTAAAGGGAGGACCGGGGAGCGGCGCTGCTCGTCGGGATACTTCTGCTGCGAGCGCCCGCTCATGTCCCGGGTTCTCGCAGCGGAAGTATCCGCACAGGCAGCGCCGCTGACATCCATGCGGCAAGGGTGTGAAGGGAGGACCGGGGAGCGGCGCTGACATCCAATTGGTCGCGGCCGCTATTTAAATTTGACGCCCAAATCGGTGATTGGTCGCGGGCAGCGTCCGCGACCAATCAGCACAGCGGTATTTAACTTTTGCGCTAAGATCAGTGATTGGTCGGGTCCGAAGACCGCGACCAATCATCGAATCGTCTTGGTGAGGACCGGGCAGCGGCGCTGCCTGTGCGGCTACTTCCGCTGCGAGAACCCGGGACATGAGCGGGCACTCGCAGCAGAAGTATCCCGACCCGCAGCGCCGCTCCCCGGTCCTCCCTTCCGCATGGATGTCAGCGACGCAGGCGGTCCTTCCGCTGCTGCCGGCCGGGACATGAGCGCCTCGCGCCAATCATCTCCCGGCTGCATCTCTGTCCCGCAGATGGGTCCGGCGGTCGGGGTCCTCCTGCTGGTACCGGCCGGGAGATGAGCGCCGCTGAGCTCCGTCCCGCAGAAGAGCCGCTAACGGCCGCCATCTTTTTTTCTGAAATCCCGCGGCGCTGATTGGCCGCTGCCGGACCAATGAGCGACGCAGGATTTCCTGGACAGACAGACAGACAGATAGACAGACAGACAGACAGACAGACAGACGGGATAAGACAATTATATAGTAGATACTTCGAAAACTCTTACCAACACTTATCAACCATTTGCAGTCCAAAAAGCCCCTCAATGGCCAAGAAAGTAAGGAGAAAGTTTGGCCAGTTTTAATGGCCTGTCTCCAATAGGTGGATGTCCCCAGGTAAATATCATTACTGGCAGATAAACCCTTTTACCACTTTGAAAATCTAACACTCAGAGCAGCGATTCATCCGCAAAACAATTTTATATTACATCCATTTATAATCTACATAATAAATTGAGCAACTTTGTTACTAGATAGAATTGCTTGTCTTGCACTGGCCCTGAGTTATACCTTATTCTCTTCCATATCTCCATTGATCATTCTTAATTTTACTGCATAGCCTGCTTGTTCAGTGTCTGGACAGCAATTATGCTCTTTACTTTATTTGTATTGTTGGCATCATACAGTCATCTGATGTGTTAGAAGGGGCATCATTAAGTCAGTTATTCGGGGAAATAAAATTCAATGCTGGATCCCTGCGGATCCATTGCCATATGGCACCCCTGGATCCCATTGCCGCAAGCCGCTGAGTGGTCTTCGAGGTCTGCATTGTTTGGATGGTAGGAATAGCGCTGCATGCTGCACCTTTTTTGCCATGAAAAGCAAATGAATGCATAATGGACCTACAGACGGAGGGCCGGAGCACAGAACAGGACCCTACAAAAAGCAGTACAGCAGAACTAAGCTGTAGCTAATCATGTGTCACCCCACACCTTTACATTCAGTAGTAATTCAGTGTGAATGCAGCTTTGAGCTATGATACAAGTACAGAATCATTTTTTTACAAACTTATGCTACATTTGAAGACGTTCTGAAGATTGATGATCTGGGTAAACGGGTGAAATGGTGTATAAAGGTGAACCTATGCGTTACATGGATCAACAGCTGCAGCTCAATAACTAGCATCTATCTCTAGGCGGACATCTTCAGTGTCACATTGGACTTCCACACTACACTGGGCCTTACTATAATAGCTTTGTACCTGACATCATTACTGATGACTGCACTTTTACTGTGTCGTGTCATAAACAGACTCCCAGTGGAGCGAACATGGTCTGCACATAACACAGCTGGCCATGGGAGGAAGCGAAAGAGTATACAGACAGGACACCACAGGATGGCAGCTGATTCTGTGAGGTAAAACATTTCCCTGCCTGTTTAAAAACTTGTTTTACCTCACATAAAGAATCGGCTGTGATCCCCTGCTGTAATATCTGTATACTCTCTTGCATCCTCCCCGTCCAGGAGATGAGGTATGTTCAGACCATGTTCCTGTATGGTCAGACATTACACAGTACACAGCAGGGGCATATTTCTAAGATTATCTCAGCACAGGAACATTTTATTTAAACTCATCCAATTGTGGAACTTATTATTATTCCAAGATCTATTGATTAAAATGAATTTTGTTTGTGGGAAAATGCCTTTAAATAATTGAAAGAGGGTTACAATTGCTCCTTTGAAACTTGATGCAGGTAATCTTATATGAGAGTAATGGCGTATTCACACATCTGTGTGTCATGGATCGTGATGCACAAGCTGTTTGCGAGTCTCCTGAGCCGAACTTTGACAGCCTCATATACGTCTATTAGGCCACATTGGCAGAAATGGAAGCTGGCACGTTTAGGTGGGCTGCACTGTGGGAATGAAGAGCCTTGGGATTCCCAAACGTTTTTTATTAATATCAATGCATTTCTGCAATGGACCAGGGCCTTTCTCAAGGTATAAAAAAAAACAAGCTCTTCACTCCCGCAGCACAGCCCACCTAAATGTGCCAGCTTCCATTTTTGCCATTCCACCTCTTGAAGAACCTTTCCTCCAGCCACAGGGCAGCAGCGGCTTTCTACACCATTATAGCTGTGGTGACTGCACACAACACCTCTAGGTGAGCGCTGCCATCAATTATCCCGACCCCTTATCAGACGCTATTGCCCTATTTTGTGTGCGCTCCTGTCCTTCTCCACAGCGTCTCTATTAGGCACCTTCACACGTTCAGTAAGTTTCATCAGTGACGTGTTTCTATTATACTTTTCCTCTAATTGTTCCACTCCTGGTTTTGGCTTCCTAATACTGAGGTAAAATACTGACCAAATTACTGAATGTATGAACATGGCCTTAAGCTCTTAAGTTCGGGTCAAGAGGCCAGCAACTAATCTTTGAATCATTTTGTGCTCAGACCATGACACGCCTTAATGTGTAGAGTCACTTTCATCTTACAACTAAATAAAAACTACGTATTGTTTTAAAGGGGTATGCTACCACTTATCAATTAGGAGAAGGCATCAATATAAGTCAGTAGTATCAGATTGATAGGTGTCCAAATCCTAACACCACCAATCAGCTGTTACCAGCTCCAGCATGGAATCAATGGGGTGGCAGAGTGTTGGAACTCTACCAATCTGATCTTGGTGGTCCATCCTAAGTATAAGTGATCAATATCATAACAGTGAACACCCCTTTTAACTTTTTTTTGCAAATACTTGCTTTTCTCATCCTGAAATGCAGCATGTTTTTGGATCAAATCACATGTGGCATTTTTGTTGCATACATTTTTTCGACTAAAATTCAATTCTTACATTTAAAGGGGTTGTCTTATCCTAAAGAGGACCTGTCACCAAATTTTTCATGTTTTTTTTTTCTATTTTATCTTTCATTTGCGGAGATATTAGCAATGAAAGTATTTGGCGCCTAATGAGTTAAAAAAATTAAGTCCAAGTAGATGTTATCAGAGTTTTCACTGGGGGTGCGAAATTCTTCTCCCTGCATGATGCTGACCAATTATAAGCAGACGACAGCACTGAAAAGAAAGATGATCACATCCCCACCATAGCTTAGAGCAGATTTCTCAGTGTCTAAGATGTAAGGATACAGACCTGGTCTCCTGGGCTAACCTCCTTCATGATTAGAGCACACAACTGACTAATACCTTCCAGTTAAGGTCTCTGTGGGTGAAGGGGCAGCACAAGAGAGTTTAGTTGTGCAACATTACAAACCTTTCTAACAGCTCTCCTCCTCTTATGGTACTCTCACCTCTGCTGTACTGCGCCTATCCCACACCGCCTGTCCAGAAATGAGAGCACAGCGTCAGTATCACACTTAGATCCGTTGTGCTCAACTTGTACTGATTCTGCAGTGAGATTAGAGGAGACTGTCATTACATTTCACCATGGAAGTAACCCAGAACACACTGCTCCTGTGTGAGGTGTAATAACAGCCTAATATCACTGCAGAGAGAATACAAGTTGCTTTAGCACAGAAGACATAAGTGTGATACTGGCACACTCCATAATCAGGAGAGTCAATAAAAGGGTTTGTAATGTGACACAGAGAAACTCAGCTGTGCGGCTCCTTCCTTGTCTTAGAGCTGTTACCTCTGCTTTCTAATCATGCAGAAGGTTAGACCAGGAGATCAGGACTCTCCATCATTATACATCTTAGGCTAGGTTCCCACGTTGAGCTTTTTGATGTTGTAGAATTTCTGCACCCATTAAGATAGGTTACTTGCATTATTTCTAAAATATGCAGCGTAAAAACTCACTAAAAACTCATTGTGAGAACGTAGCTTTATACCCTAAGAAACCCGCTTTGAGCTATGGTGGGGGCGTGTTCTTCTTTTCTTTGAGCGTTGCTGCTTGCTTATGATTGGTCAGCATCATACAGGAGAAATCTGCAGCATATTTAAGGATTTCTCACAAGCCTCATTTGGGTAAATGCAAAAAGGTAAATAAAATTACCAAAATCTCCACAACAAAAGTGTAGCTCTACCTACAGCGTATTCACACCCAGACTATAAGATTATGACCTGTCTCTGGGTGGGTGTTTTTTTACACAGTAGTCAGAACCTACAACATTGTGGTGCCGTGCATTACATGGGCTATACTAAGGGAGCGCCTGTCAGCATAGAGCGAATACGTCCATATACCGACCAGCAGAAAGTGTAAGAGAAGAACTATAGAAGGATGGACCATAGTGGAGCATTCCGGACTGGTGCAACATAAGGAGCCAGAAGGCTTCCCCCCGGTATTCCATGCTATGTGCTTCTTATAAAGTGACATCTCTCCATAGACCCCTCTGTGAAGACCACCCCCTTATCCAGATGATACATTCTCACTTCCACCATATATAATGCATACTGGCCATTTTTTTTTTTTTTTCAGAAAATCACCAATTTTGGGTCGTCAGCTGTAAAAGAAGAAATGCTTTACACCAGTGCTGGGAACCTATGGCAGCGTGCAGAGGGGGCAGGCAGAGCGGCTGACGGCCAATCAGAGGCCAGCATGACTTCGGCCGGCCAATCAGCGGCTGCCGGCCAATCAGAGGCCAGCATGACTTCGGCCGGCCAATTAGAGGCCAGCGTCTGCTGGCCAATCAACGGGGCATATGATGTTGGCCAGCAGCGTGTACTGCAGCGCGCACGGGCCTGGCTAGTACGTGCGCTGCAATACACTTCAGCTAGATGTGCCGACTACAGCAGAGGACGCTGCGCGGGAGAAGAAGGAAGGTGAGGAGCAGGGTTTATTATGTGTTTTTTTTTTTTTTTAATATGTGATGCACAGTGACTGGGGGGGGGGAGAGGGAGCATATATACCAGGATTGAGGGGAGGGCCAGCATATATACCAGGATTGAGGGGAGGGCCAGCATATATACCAGGATTGAGGGGAGGGCCAGCATATATACCAGGATTGAGGGGAGGACCAGCATATACACCAGGATTGAGGGGAAGGCCACCATATATACCAGGATTGAGGGGAGGGCCAGCATATATACCAGGATTGAGGGGAAGGCCAGCATATATACCAGGATTGAGGGGAGGGCCACCATATATACCAGGATTGAAGGGAGGGCCAGCATATATACCAGGATTGAGGGGAGGGCCAGCATATATACCAGGATTGAGGGGAGGGCCAGCATATATGCCAAGATTGAGGGGAGGGCCAGCAAATATACCAGGATTGAAGGGAGGGCCAGCATATATACTAGGATTGAGGGGAGGGCCAGCATATATACCAGGATTGAGGGGAAGGCCAGCATATATACCAGGATTGAGGGGAGGGCCACCATATATACCAGGATTGAAGGGAGGGCCAGCATATATACCAGGATTGAGGAGAGGGCCAGCATATATACCAAGATTGAGGGGAGGGCCAGCATATATACCAGGATTGAGGGGAGGGCCAGCATATATACCAGGATTGAGGAGAGGGCCAGCATATATACCAGGATTGACGGGAGGACCAGCATATATACCAGGATTGAGGGGAGGGCCAGCATATATACCAGGATTGAGGGGAGGGCCAGCATATATACCAGGATTGAGGGGAGGGACAGCATATATACCAGAATTGAGGGGAGGGCCAGCATATATACCAGGATTGAGGAGAGGGCCAGCATATATACCAGGATTGAGGGGAGGGCCAGCATATATACCAGGATTGACGGGAGGACCAGCATATATACCAGGATTGAGGAGAGGGTTATTGTGTTTGGCCACCTTAACTTGTGTGTGCAAGTCACAGATGACCACAGGTATTTAGACTCTTTGCAGTGTATGAGCAGCACTGTAGAATTGGTGTCTGGATGCACCATTATGTATTTTACACTTTTTCAGAGAGTGAGAAATATTCTGTATGTAGTATGTGGTAATTGTCTGTATATCCTGTACTCCATGTGTGTATGTGTAAGTAGTAGCTGTGCATAATATAAATATATATGGTTTTATCTTTATTAAAGGCTATGGAGTCCCACATTTCTTCCATGGTATGCATCGCCTTCTCCAGGGAAAACTCCTAATAAGAAAACACAGAAACTTTTCACTAGTAGCAGATTCCTCTTTGTTCCGACAAAGATGGGGGAGCAGCATATATACAAGGATGGGGGGCAGCATATATACAAGGATGGGGGAGCAGCATATATACAAGGATGGGGGAGCAGAATATATACAAGGATGGGGGAGCAACATATATACAAGGATTTGGGGGAGCACATACAAGGATGGGGGAGAAGCATATATACAAGGATGGGGAAGCAGGATATATGCAAGGATGGGGGAGCAGCATATAAACAAGGATGGGGAGCAGGATATATACAAGGATGGGGGGTAGCACATACAAGGATGGGGGAGAAGCATATATACAAGGATGGGCAAACAAATACCAGGATGGAAGGGGGAGCATATTTTTTCTATCTGCTGTCTCATGCCCCTGCTGCTGTTTGTGGCTGCTTTTGGTTCCCCTCGCCTGCTCTATGTATGAGTTGTTTTTCTAAACTAAAACCTCAGCATTCTGGTTAAATGACCGTGTTGGCACTATGGGATAAATCAGTGGGTTTTTGGTTGCAGTTTGGGCTCTCGGTCTGTAAAAGGTTCGCCATCACCGACCTAGGATATTTTGGAGATATTGTCACTGCAGTATTCAGGTGTCACCATCTAGAGGTCGAAATGCAAATTACTACATGGATTCTTAAATTAAGAAATAGGGAGTCACATAGCAAGAGTGATTTGTATCATACTATCAAAAAATACTGCATCTTTTTGTAAAAGCATCTCATATACAGTACTGTGCAAAAGTTTTAGGCAGGTGTGGAAAATATGCCGCAGAGTAAAAAGCTTTAAAAATAGAAGTGATAATAGTTTATTTTTAAGAACAGTTATTAGGCTATGTTCACATGCTGCGTTTTTTCAACCCTTTGCATAACTAATAATCTTTATAATAATAATAATCTTTTTATTTATATAGCGCCAACATATTCTGCAGCTCTTTACAATTCAGACAATTTACAGACATTCTGGGCGCTGTCCCCATTAGGGCTCACAATCTACATTCCCTATCAGTATGTCTGATACAAATGGAAGCAAGGGGACCCTCTGGGTTCTGTTATAGGACGGAAAATAATACTCCAATATTCGCAGTGGGTTTTTCTGCTGCAATTACTGAACATGTGCACATACCCTTATGACGTTTCTTTATATTTTAGTGGTTAAAAAAAAATTCAGACCCTTAAATTGTTTGTTCCTCCATATTCTGAGACCTGCATCTTTTCGCTCATGGAGCTGAGTGAGGTCTTGGTTATTTTTCGCTGGGAGCTGATGCTTTGAACCCCTTCACCACCTTGGGTTTTTCCATTTTTGCGTTTTCGTTTTTTGCTCCCCTTCTTCCCAGAGCCATAACTTTTTTTTTCCTTCTTCATGTTTAACATATTGTCTGAATAATTTAATATTTCGATAGATCGGACTTTTTAGTCATGACTAGTGTTGAGCATTCCGATACTGAAATATCGGGTATCGGCCGATATTCGCGGTATCGGAATTCCGATACTTAATTCCGATACTTTTACAATATCGAATACCGGAATCGGAAGTTCCCATAATGCCTGAGCTCTGCAGTGTCTGTGAAGGATGACAAGTTGGATGGCAGCGCGATCCAGCCTGTCATCAGAATGCCATCCCAGCGGGGGAGAATTCTCCTGATTGTTTAAAAGCCGGCGCGCGGTAAAAAGTCGCCGGCTTTTAAACAATCACACAGCCCCATACTGCTTCCCCGCAGCCTCCCACCCCGATCCTCTGCTCCCCTCGCCACCTCCCATCCCAATCGTAAATTAGGACCGGGTGGGGAGCGCAGCACCAAGGAGCGAAGGACCCGGGCGGGGAAGCCGGCAGTGAAAAGACTTCACCGCCGGCTTTCCCGTTCTGTGCTGCGCTTTCCCGCCGGTTATTTCAAATGAACAGCTGAGGTATCAGGTGATGCTGATCAGCTGTTCATTTGAAGTCGCCGCGGTGCCCTCAGAGGGTTCATGTGAGTTCATGCTTGACTGCATTGCATGAACTCACATGAACTTTCCCACGGCCGCACAGGTCAGCCTCACCTCCCAGACCATCAGACCGGTCATGATTAGTGTGTGTGCGTGTGTGTGCGGGTGTCTGTGCGATGTCTGCGAGTGTGTGCGGGGTGTCTGTGCGATGTTTGTGCGGGTGTGCGCGGTGTCTGTGTGTGCAGGCAGACATAGGCCGATGTGACACTACTACTCCCATCGGCCTATGTCTGTCCCCGGTCCACTCGTGCTAGCAGGATCAGCTCGATGGGAGCAGTAGTTCCCATCAGCCTGATCCTGCTATTTAAATTGCCCTACTGTGTACCCAATAAATTTTAAATACATGTCTTTGGTGGCCAGTGGTTACCTACAATAAATTAGTTCATACATTACCTGTCCCCGCCGATCGCCACCTAAAATAAAGTAAAAAATAAAAAACTACACCTATACTCACCTAGACACCTAATTCCCCGAAGCCATCGATCTCCTGTAATAAAATATAAAATAATAAACCACAACCTTATCCTTACCCCTCCGTAGTAGTCCACGAGTGTCCCACGAAGATCTCCAGTTTAGAGCAGCCACATAGAATGTGACCGCTCTGAACCGCCGCCGCCGCTAGAATGACGGGGCCGTAAGGGTTCACCGGAGTTCAGGCAGCGCTGCTCCGGTTAGCTCCTTTACGGCCCTGCTGTATCGTGAGAAATTCCCACGGTACAGCACTGCTGTAAAGGAGGTCTCCGGAACAGCGCTGACTGAATGCACTCCGGTGACCTCAGTCAGGGGCTCCCGCTGCCGGGAGCGGACGTGTTCGCGGCAGCGTGAGCTTACAGCAGCCATGCACAGCTGTCACCATCTCCAGATGTGACAGCTGTGCATGGGAGATCAGCACAGGAACGTGGACAGGTAACTATTATTTTTAGTAAACTAAGAATTAAATAAAATGGTCTGTTTTATTTCAAATAAATTATTTTTTTCTGGGTGTAGTGTGTGTTTTCTTTTTAACACTTTGTAGGTTAGTAATGGGGGTGTCTTATAGACGCCCATCATTACTAACCTGGGCTTCATGGCAGCTGGCGCTGACATGAACCCCAACCCTATTACCCCCTGCCACCGCACCAGGGCAGCGTGGAAGAGCGAGGCTAAGTGCCAGAATTGGCGCAACCTATGGATGCGCCATTTCTGGGGCGGCTGACGGCTGGTGTTTCTAGCCTGGGAGGGGGCCAATATTCATGGCACCCTTCCTGGGCTATTAATATCAGCCCCCAGCTGTCTGCCTAGCCTTTGCTAGCTATTAAAATATGGGGGATCCCACGCCATTTCTTTTTTAAATAAATCCTTTATTTTAACACTAAATGACATTTGAGGAGTTAATAAAGATGCAGTCCCTAAATTATTATTTATTTTTTAATTAATTTTTCCTAAAACTTTTGACGTGGGCTTCGCCATATTTTTGTATGCCAGCCAGGTACAGCATCCAGCTTCTATGAACGCGCCATTTTCCGGGGCGGCTGCAGACTGCAATTTTCAGCGGGGGGGGCACGGTGAGCGCAGGAAGCCACCCGTGCGCCCGAATTCATGCTGACGTGGAGGGATCAGGCCGCAGAGGGGTACCGGCCCCAGACTAGTGGAGAACAACCAGGCTCAGCTAGTCAACCGGAGGCTGCAGCATTTGCAAGGTGTTGCAGCCAATATTCACAATTTATTTCAATTAAAGGACTTTATTCTGGGTGTTTGTGTTTTTCTTTAACTTTGACTATGGGGTTAGTAATGGGGGTGTCTTATAGACGCCTCTCCATTACTAATCTGGGCTTGATGTCAGCTGGCATTATAAGCTGACATCAACCCCAGCCCTATTACCCCACTGCCACCACTACAGGGCAGTGGGAAGAGCGAGGCTAAGTGCCAGAATTGGCGCATCCTATGGATGCGCCATTTCTGGGGCGGCTGACGGCTGGTGTTTCTAGCCTGGGAGGGGGCCAATATTCATGGCACCCTTCCTGGGCTATTAATATCAGCCCCCAGCTGTCTGCCGAGCCTTTGCTAGCTATTAAATTAGGGGGGACCCCACGTTATTTTTTTGGGGTGGTTCCCCCATTTTAATAGCTAGTAAAGGCTAGGTATTCAGCTGGGGGCTGATATTAGTAGCCTGGGAAGCTCCGTGGGTATTACCCCCTTCCCATGCTTCAAACATCCGCCCCAGCCGTCTGCTTAACCTCTGCTAGAGACTAAAATTAAGGGGAACCCCACGCCAATTTTTTTTTAAATAAATCCTTTATTTTAACACTAAATGACAAGTACAGTAATCAACACTGTCACTGTACTTCATATATATGTGACTGACATGTTTCTATCTATCTAATCTATGTGTGATTCTCTATTCCTTCTATTCTAAATTGTCGGGTACCGCTGCTGAATTGCCGGCCGGCTTTCTTAAAGAGACGGTGCACGAAAACACTAATATTTTTTGAAATAAATCCTTTACACTAAATGACAAGTACAGTAAGCAACACTGTCACTGTACTTCATATATATGTGACTGACATGTTTCTATCTATCTAATCTATGTGTGAAGCTCTATTCTGTCTGTTATAAATTGTCGGGTACAGATGCTAAATTGCCGGCCGGCTTTCTTAAAGAGACGGTGCATGAAAACACTAATATTTTTTTAAATAAATCCTTTACACTAAATGACAAGTTCTGTCACTGTACTTCATATATATGTGACTGACATGGTTCTATCTATCTAATCTATGTGTGATGCTCTATTCTTTCTGTTGTAAATTGTCGGGTACAGTTGAATGCCGCTGATGAATTGCCGGCTTTTCGCATAATACATTCTACATTATTCTTAGTTGTTTTACTTCATGTAGAATTAACCTACAAGGAAAGAAAGGGTTTATTTTCATTCCGATATTTGTGTCCCATTGACTTGCATTGGTTTCCGGTATCGGAATCGGCGATATCCGATACTTTTTGGGTATCGGCCGATCCAATCCGATACGATATTTCCTGATATCGGAAGGTATCGCTCAACACTAGTCATGACAATATCAATTTTTTTTCCATTTTTCCATTTTTGAATGGGGACAAAGGAGGTGCAGTTTTTTATACAGTTTTATTTTTTAAATGGAACCTATCATGTGAAAAAACGCTATCAACCTGCAGATGTGGGGTTACTCTGAACTTGCTCGGCGCCCGCACTTTGAGCCCCGCTGCCAGGAGGAAGCTTTATTCCTCCCGGCATTGGTGTAACCGCACCCCCCGGCATTGATTGACAGCAGCTCAGCAGTACGACCGGACGACAGTCAGTGCTGGAGGCGCCACTCTCTATGTACAGAGCAGTGACTGAACCCGCGCCACCGCACCTATGACTGGAAGCTGACCGCTGCCAGGAGGAATACACATAATTTCCTCCCAGCAGCGGGGCTCTAAGTGCCAGGGCCAGACAGGTTCAGAACGCTATTAACCTGCAGATTAACCCTGTTTTTTCACGTGAGAGGTTCCCATTTTTTTATTTCTACTTTTTTTGTACCACTAGGGGATCTCAACCTGCAATTGTTCGATTGCTTACACTATACTTACCGGCTGCCATGGTAATGTGGCGCCCCTGCGGGTCCAGTTGCCACAGAGGTACTGCATCTCACCCAGAGGTGTGGTACTCCACACTCAAGTAAGGACGGAGTACTACCCGGGACCCACACACCCACATCCAATATTCTTCACTACAGTAGGGAAGGGCGAGATTGATCCTAAGGGAGAGCAGTCCCTGGTCCCTAGCTGGAGGTGGAACTAGGTACAGGAGGTGGGTGGAGGAAGAAGTTCAGGGGAGCACAGACAGAAAGAGTATAAAAGACAAGGGAAACCATCTAGAAGCGGACAGTACAGTGAGGAGCTCAGTTGGGAGTGGGAGCTCAGGAGAGCAAGGAAGGAGAGAGAGGAGTCGGACCTAGTAAGAGAAGCCCAGGAGGAGAGTGAGAGAAGACGGGAGCAGCGAGAGAAAGGCTCCAGAGACAGAGGGGATCCCAGGGCCACGGTGAGCGCAGGAAGCCACCCGTGCGCCCGAATTCATGCTGACGTGGAGGGATCAGGCCGCAGAGGGGTACCGGCCCCAGACTAGTGGAGAACAACCAGGCTCAGCTAGTCAACCGGAGGCTGCAGCATTTGCAAGGTGTTGCAGCCAATATTCACAATTATATCGCTGAAAAGGTGGCCACATAGGGTACAGGAGATTGCAAGTTGCCCGACAAGGCCCGAGGCCACTGGCTTGGGACACTGATTGTGAGGCGCAGGGTAGGAGGGTGAGAACCAGCGCTGTGAGATGACCAGGAAAGGTACATTGAACGGGGTCCCGTCCAAGTGCTCCTGAGGTACCTTAGAGTTTGCTGGATCACTACCCCGGAGGACACAGGGCGACATGGGAAGTTGCACACTGGTGACTGTAACCTGAGGAACTTAACAACTGTGAGTAAAACCTGAAGACTGCACCCCACTGTGTCCTTGAATAATTGCTGCGTCATCACCTGCATTACACCGCACCAACAACATCTACCTTCAAAATTAATCTTATTCTGCCCTGGGGCTAAGCTCTGCCTGTGGAGAGCTGAATCAACTCTGCTGCGTCACCTTCAGCTCCAGTGGATCTGCACCACAGCGGCGGCCCCATATAGCCGCATACCACAGGTGGCGTCACAAACATTATCTCTAAAAAACTTTATTCCCCTTTTACTTTTCCTTTAATTTGACCACCCGGGGCCACGGACCGGGTCACTGCCACCGTGACATCCCCAGCACCAACCGGCCCAGCTACCGAGTACCCCACAGCCCCAGGGGGCGCGTCAGTAACCCATCAGCTCCCTGCAATCGCCATTCAGTGATTGACAAAGGCATTTAGATGGATAAACCTCAGCGATCGGAGCGAGCTCCGGTTGCTGCAGTTACAGGCAGTTTTTGGCTGTGTAGCACAGCCGGCATCTGCTACATATGATGTGAGCTCTACTACTGAGTTGGTTTCATACAGGCCTTAGAGACCTGGGACAAAACTACATCATGGGTTAAAGGGAACCTGTCATGTAAAATAACACTATTAACCTGCAGATATGGGATATGGGGTAAATCTGCAAGTAATAGCATTGTGACACTGTGCGGTGCCTGCACTGAGAGCCCCGCTGCCAGGAGGAAATTAACTTTATGTCACCCAGCAGCCTCTCTCTGTCAGTCACAGGGGCGGCGCCTGCGCGGTTTCAATCATCGCTCTGTGTATAGTGAGCGGCAGCTGTAGAAAACCCAATATCCAAATGCCATTTTATGGGAATCTGAAGTTCTGTATTCTCATCCATTAGTCAGAATGAAAACGACCACCAAACAGCGTTTCCTGCCCTGGAGGACCCAACACTTCCATGATTTCCAGGTACAGCCCAGTGATTACAGAGAATCATGTGTAATACTTCATTTCTCCTTTGGAGGTGCTGTAGGGAAATTCAGCACCTGCTGCCGGGTACTCGCTTACTGCAGAAGGGATCAGTTTGGTCTTTATCCGCAGCACATTGGGGTTTCACCTCTGACCCATATGGAGAAACCTTACATGAGACCGTACGACCCCATCAAGACTCAGGGGCGAAACCCACATTCACTACATGGACGACCGATGGAATAAAGACAAGAACAACGATGTAGGGGGTAAACGAAAGATTTTATTTATAGATGGGGTTATTATATGTTATAGTATCATGTATATGTGTAAATTATTCTTCTATCAGAATAATCCTATTTATGGGCCGCGTTGATCCAGAGGAAGGCGAAAACCCCCTGTTAGGAATAAGCCAATTGTCCTCATATCAGGGGGAAAAATTCCTTCCTGACCCCAAATATGGCGATCAGAATAAATCCCAGGATCAAGGGCTGAGACCGAAAATAAATTAATTTCTAAAAAATGTATTAAACTATTTATCTTTTCCTTATTTAAGTTCAGAGCTACGGTATATATTATACATTATCTGAAAATCTACCTATACTTTAAAATGTTTTTATGTATTTATAATAAGCCATTAATCTGGGAATTACTTATATAGCTGTCAGTTTATATCTATTTAAGGCCGTGTTGATCCAGAAGAAGGTGAAAAATTCCTTCCTGATCCCAAATATGACGATCGGGATGAATCCCAGGATCAAGGGCTCATAGCTAATGTGTGATACGTAAGTGTACATTTTTTATTTAAATATTTAATTATTTTCAATTTTTGGACTAATTTATTTTTATATTTATATTAAATAATTTTTCTTAAACCAAAAAATAAATTATTTTTTTAGATATTTTTTCATTATAAATATAAGAACCTACTTATTTCTTCTATTTTATTAAACCTATCTATGGGCCGTGTTGATCCAGAGGAAGGCGAAAACCCCATGTGAGAAATGGGCCAATTATTCTCATGACGGGGGAAAAATTCCTTCCTGACCCCAAATATGGCGATCAGATTAAATCCCAGGATCAAAGGCTCGTACCTCCCTGTGTGTAGTGGAAGTGAGATTTTTAAAATATATATTTACATTTTTTAATTTAGACTAAAAATGTTTTTGGTTTGTGTAAAATAAACTATTTTTGAATTTTATTTTTTTAAACTTATTTTTTTGCACTACTTATGTGTGAATCTACTTATTGATATATTGCTAAACCTATTTAAGGCCGTGTAGATCCAGAGGAAGGCAAAAACCCCCTATGAGGAATGGGCCAATTATCCTCATATTAGGGGGGAAAATTCCTTCCTGACCCCAAATATGGCGATCAGATTAAATCCCAGGATCAAAAGCCGAAATCTCTATCTACGTCCTATGTGTCTATGTGTGTGTGCCTATACCTGTAGTGTAGTGTAGGGTCTACACCTATCATGTACTGTGGATGTGACGGATGATGGGTGCAGTACTTACCCGGCCTGCGCTGAGGTAAGTTCAGGGATAATGGCCTATATTATACTATTGTTCCTGAACTCACCAGATGGAAACTTAGCACAGGCCGCTCCTGGGGCGCAGAAGACCTTCGGGCTGGAGGGATCTCAGATGCCAGCCATGGATTGGAGGAGGCCAAGTCAAGGGCCTGGTGCAGCGACACGATGGCAGTGGTCCGACATGAAGGTGTTAATGAGAGACATGATGTTCTAGGGCAGCCGAGGTGACAAACAGCAGCAGAGATGTGAGGTACGGGTCAGGAGGCAAGAAGTTCTGGGCAGTTGGCACGGGTTC
The DNA here is from genome assembly GCF_046119375.1 of Phyllobates terribilis. Taxonomy (NCBI): domain Eukaryota; kingdom Metazoa; phylum Chordata; class Amphibia; order Anura; family Dendrobatidae; genus Phyllobates; species Phyllobates terribilis. Next base: position 17,899 of record NW_027364799.1, read on the forward strand.
ATCCTGCAAGACATAAGGAGGAAGACATTTCAATAACTTCTATCTTCAGGATCTTCTGTTATCTTAGAGGAATGGTCATTATAATGAACCATTCCCCTATGTAACATCAGATATAATGTACACATCTAATGATCGGTGTCCTGTGTGTACAGCGGTCACTCACCAGATGGTCGTGGATTCTTTCACAGCCCAGATATTCTCATCCACCTAAGAATGACAGAGACATAGTCATTGACAGAAACAGTGGGAGAAGACAAAGATGGTCATAATGGCCACAAGGTGAGAAGAACATTTGATGGGATTTATCCTCACAGAGGATGATCTTACCGGGCCCAGCTTGATGACACATAATTGAATCCGGCCACGGGGTTAAAGGCTTTCTTATCCTCCGGCCACTGCAGATGATGATTCTCCAGAACTGGCCTGAATGGTATAAATGGCGGCTTTGCTCTCCTTTTCTCTAGATCCTCCCAGCCGATGTTGGTAAAGAATGGATGCTCTCTGATGTTACCGCACACATCCAAGCGCTTCTCAGGATTTTTGCACAGCAGCTTCTTGATAAGATCTTTCAAGTTAGCATCAAGCCAAGATGGAATTTCAGGCTCTCCTCTGGTTATCGCTGTGTAAGCCATTTTGCTGACGGAGCCAGTGTAAAATGGGGAGCGTCCTGTTGCCATCTTGGACACCACAATCCCCAGGCTCCACCAATCCACTGCTGTGCCATATCCTTTTTTGAGAAGCACCTCAGGGGCCATGAAGTGGAAAGTGCCCGTCACTCCAGAGATGTTATTGGAGGAGGTGACCCCATCTTGGGCGAGCCCCAGATCAACTACACGGATGTGGCCATCGGCATCCAACATGATGTTTACTGGCTTAATATCTCTGCAATGAAATAAGAAAACATAATAAGAAATCTGCCCCATGATACAGGAGATGGAAAATGGGTCACTGCAAGATCAGGTGGACTAGGCAGACTGGAGCCCAGGAAAGTTGGGGGCAATTTTTTGAGCATGTAGAGGGGACAGAGAGAAGGAGGAAAGTTGTGCTTACCGGTGGACGATGTTGTGTCCGTGAAGGAACTGGAGACCACATACAATCTCTGCTGTGTAGAATCTGATGGAGAGAACAGAGTGTAGTATCAATGTCATCACTGATACCTCCTTCCCTCCTGGGCTACATGACCTGCCAGTCCTCTCCCAGCTACATTTCCACCTCTGCTTTTATTTTCACCCCTCTGATTTCTTTTTGGTATATCTTCCTCATACTCACCTTACGCTGTCGATGTTCAGGCAGCCGCACATGTCAATCAAAGCCTCGAGGCTGCCGCCGGACAGATACTCCGTGATGAAATACGCCAGCTTCCGAGACTGCTGTGCGGCATAGAGGTGACATAAGAATGGGCAGTCTCGGGCCGCCAGGAGTATCCGCCGCTCTCTCATAAGGATGTTTTCCTTCACCTTCTTTTTCTTGATCATTTTTACAGCCATAAAGATGTTTCGGCTGGGGACTGATGTCAGGACCACCTGAAGAAAGAAATAGGGAATGCTTAGAAAATGTGTATGGGAGGTGAACAGCTGGTTTATCACTGCACAAGAAACGGGTGGGCTGAGTGGTGTGTGAGTCTGATGGTAATGGGGCGCCCCTGAGGGTTCTGTCGCCACAGGGGTACTGCATCTCTTTAATGAGGTGTGGTATCTCCTCTCCGAGGTAAGGATGGAGCACCTGTCAGGACCGCACCTCTGCATTCAACACTACACCTCTCCCACCTGTAGGGTTCTTATATGCACCAGGGTGCTGCCCCAGCCAGGATAAGAGGAGATGGGGAGAACCAAAGATAGGGGGAACCTAGTAGTGGGTGAGGATGGAGGACACACCAGGAGGTTACACTTGCTAATACATATTTAATAAACGGCCATCTTAGGTTCAAGGTCTTTTGATTGAGATCTTCATCGCTGAACTTGGCTTTCTGCTAGAACCTGCAGCTGTTGAAGATACACGGTCCTCGTACTCTGGCCTTGAGGCGAGGAGCGGGTTAGAGTTAACGGCTGTCTCTACCCGGTCAAGGTCCCTACCTAAGAAGGCCTGGAGGGGAGCGGAGGAGTAAAGCTCCACAGGCAAAAGGATCCCAGGGAATTCGGACGGAGCGGTTTACGCCACCTGTACTCTTCATTCTGGCCTAGTCAGAGGGACTCCTGCTGCAAGAGGGGACCGGCACCCGTTATCTGACTTTGTTACTTCACGTCCTAGTCAGAAAAGCTCCGGAGGCTTGGTGGATCCCACCAGGTAACAGACGGAGCGGAGTCGCCACCCGTACCCTTGTTCTGTGAGTAACCAGAGGGAGACCCAGCCTTACTACACGCACCACACACGAACAGGAGAGGACCTAGTGGGAGTTTCTAGGAACACTCTGGTGCTGGGTTTCCTGATTGATGCACCCGAACTACCCAGAGAGTGCCGAACCCCCTTTCCTGGTGGCCGCAGCGCGCCGTGAGGAGCAAGGAGAAGCCTTGCAGCTGACCATTGACAACGTGAGTAAAGCTTGGAAGACTGCATCCATTGCCTCCAGTCCTTTATTCTAGCGCGACACCACACCACAACATACAACCCACTACTACTCTCCTGATCCCTCTTCGCTGCCCTGAGGCCCTGCTCCGCCTGTGGGGAGTAGTACCATCTGCTGCTGCCACGACATCCCGCCTCAGAGGACTGCTGCAGCGCTGTTGGCAATCACCAGACGCCACAGGTGGCGTAGTCGAGTACCTTTCCATCATCCCTCCTAGCCCGTATTTTTATGTGACAACCCTGGGCACGGAGCGGGCCTAGGTCACAACTGCAACCACCCTACACGGAGGCCCGGCTCCGAGTACCCCAACTCTCAGGGTGGGCTAGCGAGCGAGTCCCTGTGAGGGGAGGCGTCACAGTAACCTGGACCTTATAGCTGAGCAAAGCTAATCTATCGGCATAATGCATTATCTGCTCCATGAATGCTCTATGGAGAGATCTTAAAGGGTATTCCATTATCACCATATGGGAACAAATAGGACAAACACTGGATGGCACTTTGAGCTGGTTGGAGTCAGTAGTGGTCTTATATCAATGTGCAACTGATTTAAAGTTTACTGAAACATAGAGGGCAATGTATATATTGTATCCTGATAGGAGCATATATGTGTGGCGCCCCATAGGTACTGCATCTCACCCAGAGGTGTGGTATCCCACTCTCAGGTAAGGATGGAGTACTGCCCGGGACCCACACACTTGCATCCATTAGACTCCACTTCAGAGGGAAGGGCGAGATTGCTCCTAAGGGAGAGCACAGTCCCTGGTCTCTAGCTGGAGGGTGGAACCATGTAGTGGGTGTGGGTGGAAGAAGTAGTTTAGGGGAGCACTTCAGTAGGTGTATAAAAAGGGGAGCCATCTTGAGAGAGTGTGGTCAGTCTGAGAGAGAGATAGTTGGGAGCAGGAGCTCTGGAGGAACTCTGCTCAGGAGGAGAGGAGGAAGGAGCGGGTCTAGTCTGGGAGGCCCAGGAGAACAGACTGAGAGAGAGGATGGGAGCAGAGGGAAGGCTCCAAGAGGAACAGGGGGGATCCCAGGGGCACGGGAAGTGCGGATGCCACCCGTGCGCGCGAATTTACCAGGAAGTGGAGGGATCAGGCCGCAGAGGGGACCGGCCCCTAACTAGTGGAGAACTACAAATCTCAGCTAGAAACCAGAGGCTGCTGTACTTGCAAGGTGCAGCTGCCAACCACCACAATTACATCGCCAAAAAGGTGGTCACAGAAGGTCCAGGGGACTGCAGGTCGCCCGACAAGATCCGAGGCTACCGGCTTGGGGCACTGATTGTGAGGCGCAGGGCAGGAGGGTGAGAGCCAGTGCAGGAAGACGACCAAGGAAGGCACATAGAACGGGGTCCCGTTTTAGTACTTCGTTTAAGTACTCCTGAAAGAGGGATTGCTGAACCCCTTCCTTGGTGAACGCAGGGCGACGTGGGTGGTTATAAGCTGGCAGTTGTAACCAGGAGCAGCGTGATAACTGATTAAAATCTGAAGACTGCACCCCACTGTGTCCTTGAATAACCATCACCAGCCCTGCACTACACAGCACCAGCAACATCTACCTCATAAAATCACTATATCCTGCCCTGGAGCATAGCTCTACCTGTGGAGAGCTGAACCAACTCTGCTGCATCACCATTAGCTCCAAGGGATCTGCACCGCAGCGGCGGCTCCATATAGCCGCATACCACAGGTTGCGTCATGAACATTAAACTATAAAAACTATAATCCCCTTTTATTGACCGGCCTGGGTCACGGACCGGGTCACTGCCACTGTGACATCCCCTGCACCGACCGGCCCGGCACCGTGCACCCCACGGCCCAGGGGGCGCGTCATATGGACCAGGGCATGGACGGAAATAAACCTTGTCCCCCCAACTCCCCACAGATGTGATCCCAGAGATCAGCTCTTCAATGAATCAGAATACCCATTTATAGAATAGATGAGCTAATATGTGAAATAATCATGAGCTCAGGGGAGCGTCTGGATGTTTTTTCAGTCATCCCATAGAAGAGCACTTCAATGAATATATATCTACAGAACAGGGCCAACCCAAGGTTTCCATGGGCACCGGGTGAAAAAGTCTAAGTGGGCCCCTTTAACACATACCACCATTCATGATGCACAGATACGGGAGAGAAATATAGGTATAGTACAATGCCAAAGATTTCACTTACATGAGTGATATCTATTGTAAATTCTACAATAACTCAGAAACCGGCGAATCCTCGCAACGCACAGTGCAGACCGGACAGTATAGAACTCCATACAGTATTATACGCACCACATAGTCCTTCATACAGTATTATGGAACCAACATAGTCCTCCATACAGTATTATGGGCACCACATAGTCCTCCATACAGAATAATGGGCCCCACGTAGTCCTCCATACAGTATTATAGGCACCACATAGTCCTCCACACAGTATAATGGCCCCACATAGTCCTCCATACAGTATTATGGGCACCACATTGTCCTCCATACAGAATAATGGGCCCCATGTAGTCCTCCATACAGTATTATAGGCACCACATAGTCCTCCATACAGTATAATGGCCTCACATAGTCCTCCATACAGTATTATGGGCACCAGATAGTCCTCCATACAGTATTATGGGCACCACATAGTCCTCCATACAGAATGATGGGCCCCATATAATGCTCCATACAGAATAATGGGTACCATATATTGCTCCATACAGTATGGGCCCAATATAATACTCCATATAGAATGGGCACCATGTAATGCTCCATACATAATGGGCCCCATATTTTGCTCCATACATAAAAAAAATCAAATACTCACCTCTCCTGGCTGGCCGCTGCTCTGCTTCGGACACCTCAGTGTTAGCGTCTTCTGGCTCTGAGCACTTCTCAGTACAGAGGGTGCTTCTGTAGTGACGTCATCGCTCCCTCTGTCCTATGACAATGTGGCGCCCCTGAGGGTTCGACTGCCACAGGGATACTGCACTTCTTTAATGGAGTGTAGTGTTCCTCCTCTGAGGTAAGAACAGTGTGATGGTCAGGACCCCACCTCCACATCCAACACCACACTTCTCCCACCAGAGGGGGCTAGAATGCACTAGGTGCTTCCCTCTTGGGTACTCGAGAGACTGGGGAACCAAGAGATAGGGGAACCATTTAGTGGGTGAGGGTGGAGGACTCACATTTTAGTGACAATAATTCATATTTAATACACAGCCATCTTGGTCATTGGTCGTCGTCTTTTGGCAGTCTGTCCTTTGCAATGGTTCTTTGACTGTCCTCTACTGTGATCTCCCACCCTGAGCGTGGATCCTGTGTGGACCTGCAGCTGATGGAGACACAGCTCCCGTACCTTGGCCTTGGGTCGAGGGGCAGGTTGCAGATAATGTATGTCTCAACCCGGTCAAGGACCATGACCAAGAAGGCCCGGAGCTTAAGAGTGTAGCTCCACCGCAAATGGATCCCAGGGAGGATGCAGACGGAGCGGTGTACGCCACCTGTCCTCGCTATGCTGATCTATTCAGAGGGATTCCAGCTGCAAAAGGGGTACCGACACCCGACCTTGCTACTCCACGTCCTGGTCGGGAAAGCCCGGTAGGCCCGGAGGATCCCACCGGGTAATGGAAGGAGCGAAGCTGCCACCCGTACCCTGTTTCTGAGAGGAGTTCAGAGGGAGACCTGGCCTATCTACACACGCAGACAGGAATGGACCCAGTCTGAAGTCTAGGAACACTCTGGTGTGGGGTCCTGATTAAACACTTGTATTACTCGGAGGTGGTTGGACCCTCGTTCCTGGTGACCGCAGAACTCCGCGAGGAGCAGGGAGAAGCATTGCAGCTGTACTCTTCAACGTGAGTAAAAACCCTGGAAGTTAACCCCTATGGCCTCCGGACTCTTTATTCGGCACTACTCCGCACTACACGGCACAAGAACTCCTAGACTACTACCCCCTCCATCCTGTCTCTCTGCCCTGAGGCCCTGCTCCGCCTGTGGGGAGTAGTAACAACGACGGCTGCCGTAACATCCCGCCTCAGAGGACTGCAGCAGCGCTGGTGGCCTTCACCAGGTGCCACAGGTGGCGTAGTGGAGATCAGCCACTCAACCTGGATAAGCCCGTACCATCCCTTTTTAATGTGACGGCCCTGAGCACGGAGCGGGTCCGGGCCACGGCTGCACCCCATCTACAACATAGGACCCCATCTCCCAGGGTAGGGCTTTCGTGAGGCGTCACAACATCACAGAGTCAGAAGACGCCGAAGACACCGGAGCTGTGGTGGAACAGGGAGAGGTAAGTATTGCAAGTGCCGGTGCCCTGAGCAAGCGGGGGGGCCCCTCTCACGGGCTTTGGCACCAAACTCCGCTTACTCACAGGCAGGAGTGGGCTGGGCCTGGGGGAAGAGGGGCAAATGCCCCCCGGGCCAGTTCCCCAGCAGAGGCTTTGAGCCGTCGGCTGCCAAGAAGACAGCAGCCAGCACTTTAATTGTATATAAGTGCTGGTCCGGCCATCCCTGTATTGCCGGCTGTGTGACCCTATCTCTTGAACTCAGTAGCACGCCGGCCTGCTGGGTCTTCACCGGAGAGAGGTCAGCAGGGGCCAGGGCAGGAGGTCAGGGCTGGATCCTGAGTGTCTTGTGTCAGCGATGCTCTGAGGTCTCATGAGTTATTACTGCAGCTTCATCAGGTCGCGCTGTCTGTAGCCAGATCTGCAGGAAAGTCCCAGAGCCACTGCAGACTGTATACATACTCCAACACTGACTGCTCCTGAGCCTGGATCCAGGACATCATACATTATATATACTGCTATACATGATAATATGTGATGTTCTGTAGCCAGGTCCAGGTGTAATCAGTAAGGGTGTATTCACACTGCGTTCTGGCGCTCGTTCATTGGTCCCGCTGGGGCCTACTTCCGAATCCCCAGCAAAACGGTATATAATATATATACAGCTGTCATATACTATCCTGTATATACCATCAGATGTCTGTACACATAGTATAATATACAGCAGTCACATACTATCCTGTATATACCATCAGATGTCTGTACACATAGTATAATATGTAGCAGTCACATACTATCCTGTATATACCATCAGATGTCTGTACACATAGTATAATATACAGCAGTCACATACTATCCTGTATATACCATCAGATGTCTGTACACATAGTATAATATACAGCAGTCACATACTATCTTGTATATACCTTCAGATGTCTGTACACATAGTATAATATACAGCAGTCACATATTATCCTGTATATACCATCAGATGTCTGTACACATAGTATAATATACAGCAGTCACATACTATCCTGTATATACCATCAAATGTCTGTACACATAGTATAATATACAGCAGTCACATACTATCCTGTATATACCATCAGATGTCTGTACACATAGTATAATATACAGCAGTCACATACTATCCTGTATATACCATCAGATGTCTGTACACATAGTATAATATACAGCAGTCACATATTATCCTGTATATACCATCAGATGTCTGTACACATAGTATAATATACAGCAGTCACATATTATCCTGTATATACCATCTGATGTCTGTACACATAGTATAAAAACAACAGTCACATATTATCCTGTATATACCATCAGATGTCTGTACACATAGTATAATATACAGCAGTCACATACTATCCTGTATTTACCATCAGATGTCTGTACACATAGTATAATATACAGCAGTCAGTCACATACTATCCTGTATATACCATCAGATGTCTGTACACATAGTATAATACACAGCAGTCACATACTATCCTGTATATACCATCAGATGTCTGTACACATAGTATAATACACAGCAGTCACATACTATCCTGTATATACCATCAGATGTCTGTACACATAGTATAATACACAGCAGTCACATACTATCCTGTATATACCATCAGATGTCTGTACACATAGTATAATATACAGCAGTCACATACTATCCTGTATATACCATCAGATGTCTGTACACATAGTATAATATACAGCAGTCACATATTATCCTGTATATACCATCAGATGTCTGTGCACATAGTACAATACACAGCAGTCACATACTATCCTGTTTATACCATCAGATGTCTGTACACATAGTATAATATACAGCAGTTACATACTATCCTGTATATACCATCAGATGTCTGTACACATAGTATAATATACAGCAGTCACATATTATCCTGTATATACCATCAGATGTCTGTACACATAGTATAATATACAGCAGTCACATACTATCCTGTATATACCATCAGATGTCTGTGCACATAGTATAATATACAGCAGTCACATACTATCCTGTATATACCATCAGATGTCTGTACACATAGTATAATATACAGTAGTCAGTCACATACTATCCTGTATATACCATCAGATGTCTGTACACATAGTATAATATACAGCAGTCACATTCTATCCTGTATATACCATCTGATGTCTGTACACATAGTATAATATACAGCAGTCACATACTATCCTGTATATACCATCAGATGTCTGTACACATAGTATAATATACAGCAGTCACATATTATCCTGTATATACCATCAGATGTCTGTACACATAGTATAATATACAGCAGTCACATACTATCCTGTATATACCATCAGATGTCTGTACACATAGTATAATATACAGCCGTCACATACTATCCTGTATATACCATCAGATGTCTGTACACATAGTATAATATACAGCAGTCACATACTATCCTGTATATACCATCTGATGTCTGTACACATAGTATAATATACAGCAGTCACATATTATCCTGTATATACCATCTGATGTCTGTACACATAGTATAATATACAGTAGTCAGTCACATACTATCCTGTATATACCATCAGATGTCTGTACACATAGTATAATATACAGCAGTCACATACTATCCTGTTTATACCATCTGATGTCTGTACACATAGTATAATATACAGCAGTCACATACTATCCTGTATATACCATCAGATGTCTGTACACATAGTATAATATACGGCAGTCACATATTATCCTGTATATACCATCAGATGTCTGTACACATAGTATAATATACAGCAGTCACATACTATCCTGTATATACCATCTGATGTCTGTACACATAGTATAATATACAGCTGTCACATACTATCCTGTATATACCATCAGATATCTGTACACATAGTATAATATACAGCAGTCACATACTATCCTGTATATACCATCAGATGTCTGTACACATAGTATAATATACAGCCGTCACATATTATCCTGTATATACCATCAGATGTCTGTACACATAGTATAATATACAGCAGTCACATACTATGCTGTATATACCATCAGATGTCTGTACACATAGTATAATATACAGCCGTCACATACTATCCTGTATATACCATCAGATGTCTGTACACATAGTATAATATACAGCAGTCACATACTATCCTGTATATACCATCAGATGTCTGTACACATAGTATAATATACAGCAGTCACATACTATCCTGTATATACCATCAGATGTCTGTACACATAGTATAATATACAGCAGTCACATATTATCCTGTATATACCATCAGATGTCTGTACACATAGTATAATATACAGCAGTCACATACTATCCTGTATATACCATCAGATGTCTGTACACATAGTATAATATACAGCAGTCACATATTATCCTGTATATACCATCTGATGTCTGTACACATAGTATAATATACAGCAGTCACATATTATCCTGTATAGGTGGACGGTTTTGTCTATTTTACAATAGAGGCAAGAATATTTTAATCCTTTCCTCATAGATTGTAAGCTTGCGAGCAGGGTCCGCTCTTCTCCTGGTATCTGTTGATTTATGTGATCATCGTTATTCTGTAATGTCTTTTATTTTCTGAACAAGTCCCCTCTATAATGTAAAGTGCTGCGGAATATGTTGGTGCTATAAAATTAAAAAATATTATTATTATATTTTTAATCAATTCTGAAGACATGATGCAATTTACCAGCCGCATACTTTTGTTTCTAGCACACTTTTCAGAGCTCATCTTCCTGTAGTCCCTCTGTCACTGCAGATTGCTGAATCGTGATAGAGCGCTGTGCACACACTGTCACGATTCCTTCGTATTTCCAGCGTAGTGATCACAAGTATGAGTTTGCATAGTTAAGGTCGCATGCCGATTAGTCTCAGACACCTCTCTGAGCAGCTCACTGATAGAAGTGGATGAGAATCTAGTCGGCATTTGACCACAACTATCCCATCATTACTCCGGCTTTATGTTTTTAAAGTCTTGTACCTTCTGCTCCCTTTATGAAATAGCCATAGGTAAATGCAAAAAAGATGGGCCGCTGCTCATGAGCCGCTGCTGTGTGCTTGCCCCCTAGGCCAAAATTTGCCATCCAGCCCCACAGGTCTCACAGTGTGCCAGTGTCCTGACGGTGAGTGTGCTCCCCCGCTTCCTCAGGGCCCTGGCGCTTTCCCGGGTGTGCCGGCTGGTGATGCCGACCCTGCTGCAGAAGACAACGGATGGAGATAACATGGCAAGTATAGGTGATAAAGAAAAATATATAAAAACTTACTTGGCCAAAACTGCCCCTACCCAAGATATCATGGATGGTAAAATTGCTGATGTTAAGCCTGGGGTAGGGGCTGGATGTTCCGGGGTCCCTGCTGCATCCAGGTGTTGGCTGTTCATCCTCCAGTCCATTGCCTTTGGCCTCTCTCCTCTTCTTTGTGATATTCTTGAATCCAGAAGTATCACTGTCCTCTTCTCTCTTCCTCTTGTCTTCTCTCTGCTTCTCGCTTTCTCTGTGTCCAGTAGACGCCATTTGCAGTAATATCTTCCAGTCTGTAGACTTCCGTCCGATCTCTTCAGTCGACAGTTGAAAGTAAACGGCAGTTGGTCGTGTGCAGGCAGCGGCTCATGGCCGGCTCTGCCCGATACACTGATGTGGCATCATGGGTGACAGTTTAGGGTCCAGAGGAACGGCACAGAACTTCATGGCGGCTTCTAGTGCTGTTTTTTTTTATTTCATAATACATTCTTTTTATTCACATTATACAGACTGATAATAATAAGTCAAAAATACATTAAAAAACCTAACATACTATGAAATACCAGCTCTTCCCATTACCAATGTAATTCTAGGGTTTCCATATATTTAAAAAAAATCATTACTTTTACCTTTCATGTTATAATACTATTTCTCATATATCATGGTTACTAGGGATGATATTTTTAAAATATTTAGAAACCCATGTATCATTTCCATTACACTTCACAAATACTTGGTACTTTGTGTTGTTGTATCACATAAAATCCCAATAAAATACATTTAAGTTTGTGGATGTAACATGGAAAAATATGGAAAAGTTCACAGGGTATGAATACTTTATCAAAGCCATTTTCTGCAATTTAATAATTTTTTTCATTCCATATTTCCTCTGTTACATTGAGTCTTTTCTACTTATTGAGTATTTTTTACTATCCTTGTATGTTTCCTGGGAACCCCTGCTCTTATTTGGAGTATGGGGGGGGTTGTCCTTTCCGTCCATGACTTGGGACATGGATTGGTCATTTTGCACACGTTGATGTGTTTTTTAGATTTTTGTGATCTGTGGATTTTTTCTGCTTTTCTCTTGATAGCGTTGACAATAAAGATATCCTATTATATATTTGGATGTCCGATCCTTTGTTTTTCTTGTTGACAATATTGTAACTGTGCATTTTTGGCTGCCACTCTGGTCTTTATTTAGGTTGCACCCTCCCAAGAACCAACAAAAATACAACCAATTAACTTAAAGTGAATGTGTCACTGGGTTTTTGCTGCCCCATCTGAGAGCAGCATGATGTAGGGGCTGAGACCCTGATTCCAGTGATATATCACTTAATGGGCTTCTTGCTGCAGTTTTTATGAAATCACAGTTTTCCCTGCAGCAGATCTAGCAGATCTAAAAATGCAGAGCTCTGTATAACCCTGCCCACATCACTGATTGGCACATTTCTGTGTACACTGTGCATAGGCAGAAAGCTGCCAATCAGTGATGGGGGGCGAGGTTATATAGAGCTCATGAATATGGAGGACTACCTGGCAGCAGGATTAGTAGTCGTCTAGTGATAATTTCCTGTTGAAAAAACAGTGATTTTATCAAAACTACAGCAAGCAGCCCAATAAGTGACACATCACTGCAATCAGAGCCTCTACATTATGCTGCTCTCAGATTCAGTAACAAAAACCTGGTGACAGATTCCCTTTAACCTATTAATAAAAAATGACTAGACAAGGTTAGTTTGGATAAAGAATAGGTTACTTAAAACATAAATTAATAAGTCAATAAATATTAAAAACCATGGAATAAATTAATCAGTCAGTAATCAAATAAATAATCAACTGTCACTATCAAAAATGGACCTAGTCCTCCCAGCCTTAGCCAACTGATAGGCATCGCAACAAAAAGAGGGTGGGTGGCCAACGCTGGTGACTTGCTGAGCATGGACTACCCCGGACTTTGGTGAAACTGGGCCTTTTATGCAGAAATATTCCCGCGCTAGCATTAGTTCTCCCATCAGTTTAAAGATGCATCTTCCTGCGCAAACAACAGAATCTTCTATAACTTGCTGGTAGAGGATCACAGCTGAGACAACAGTGACTCTGAAATGATAAGTACCATTGCCGAAAAGAGTAGGAGGAGAAAGAAGAACGGAAAGGGGAGCACAAATACAGCCAAAGTATAGCCAAAATTCTTACCTCCAGAACAAATATTCTACTGGGCCTGTAAAACTATGTGTTCCCCACGCTAACCTCTCTGGGGGCCTGCCTTGACATTAGTGTCTTACCAGACATTGCTCCTTATCTGAATAATCTGTTCACACTATGTTTTTGCCTATTTGACACTACAGACAAAGGACCACCTATTACCAGGTCCTAGAGGGTCCTGTCCCAACTTCTACTACCTCATCTGAAAGAATCCACTTAATGAGTTGGATTTATACTACTTAAGAAGTTGTCCACTACTTTTACATTGATGCCCTATCCTACAAAACTAGTGGACAACCCCTTTAAATATAAGGACTTCTATATGTGCCTTTTTAATGGATATTAACCCCTTTACGACATAGGGCGTATTAGTACGTACCTGTGCCCTGGGACTTATGGACCAGATACTTATTAATACGCCCTGACGATTTCGCCCGTACACAGGCTGTGCGGGCGCGATCGCCCCCGGGTGACAGCTGATTGTCACAGCTGACACCCGGGGCTATGTGCAGGGAGCGGTCCCGGTCCAGCTCTGAGGTGGCTACGATAGAGGAGAGCATGGCTTCTCTATCCTCATCTCAGTTGCCTCTGGAACCATGTCTTACCCTGCTTCAACATCTGACCTAGTGAATAATATTGGCCTCACTATGTGTGCACCTGATATGCCCAAACAAATCCATCACAGCTGTGCCAGGTGCTGTCTAATCCTAGTGTACATGGTATGAGCTGATCAGTCAACTGATTGGCTGCAGCAGTCACATGTGGTACGGTCATGACGCAGTGGCATACCGCTAACAGCAGATAAACATATGGCTGCTATGAGGCCCATGAATCTGAGGGATCTTGGGTAATCATACTGTTTGTGGGCCATCATACTATTTGGAGGGCTATGTGGGGGCCATCATACTATTTGGAGGGCTATGTGGGGACCATCATACTATTTGGAGGGCTATGTGGGGACCATCATACTATTTGGAGGGCTAGGTGGGGGCCATCATACTATTTGGAGGGCTAGGTGGGGGCCATCATACTATTTGGAGGGCTATGTGGGGACCATCATACTATTTGGAGGGCTATATGGGGGCCGACATACTATTTGGAGGGCTATGTGGGGGCGGTCATACTATCTGGAGGGTTATGCGGGGGCCGTCATACTATTTGAAGGCCATCATGCTATTTGGAATGCTATGTAGAGGCCATCATACAATTTGGAGGACTATCCGTCTCATTTCAGCGACTTTTTGATTATCAATCTACATCATGTGTTGGATTATATATATCTTACTCTAATGTTCTCTTTATTACTAATCTATATCATGTGTTGGATCAGTCCTAGAGTACTTTGTCTTTTTGCCCACCACTAATGTATCTGCGCCATTATGGTTTATATGTAAGTCATTTTTTTAAGTTTGGATAATAATAAACTTTGTATTTTTAATATTACTATGTTCTTGTACGTCATTCTCTTTATATGAATCATTATTTGAGACGTTGAACAGACTCTGTTTTTCTAAAATGTGACCTATATGGTCAAATTACTTTGCCTCATAAAGACTACAAGGTAGACAGACACGGGGGAAAGTAGCTTAGCTTTAGCCGACTTCGTAGAGATAACTCCAGGAGTCCTCCTACCACCACAGAGGAAGTTAGCAGTCTGAGAGCTCCAAGCATTCACAAGGAAACGTGACTATCACCGGACCCTCCCTGCTGCAAAGTGAAACTATTTAAACACCCAGGCCAGGGTGTCAATTAGCTGGTGGGAGGTAGCCGATGGGTCCCAGAGGGAAACAGCTAAGAAGGTGTCTGTATTGCCAAATGAAGAGATCTTCTGCAACCAACTGCAGGGCAACTGTCTGTTACATTTGACATACCCATGACACTAGCGCCACCTATTGTAAGTATTAATTTCAAAAGTCAATATCGATTCTTTAAAGGGTATTGTCACATGACTTAGGATAAAAAGGCCAAACCAGAAACTCCATTTTCAGGACACGTGTTTAAGGATGTTTGTCCCTCATCAGTGCAAGACAGGAGAGAACTTGCTTGTATGGGTGAGTGACCTCTGACAGGGGATCCAAGGGATACATTTTCTCTTTGTGGAGAAGTTACCTACTTTGCTAAGTTAGCTACTTGGCAACCCCTTTTGAATTCCTATGTTTACACTCAGTTAAAATAACAAAACTTATACTTACCACCGGCGCCGTTCCTACGGTGTCCCTTCCAGTGCTCCCTGCGATCCCTTCGGCCAATCAGCGGTGGCTTCACTTTCCTCTGCTATGGATAGAATTGACATCCAGGGGAAGTGAAAGAGCCGCAGCAACTCTCACTTACTCCGAATGTCTTGATTTGTATGAAGGAGGGAAAAGTGAAGCCAGCGCTGATTGGCTGCAGGGATTGCGTGATATAACAATGTCACACAAGCCCGGGAGAGCCAGTGCCTACACCGCTGGAACAGCGCCGGCACTGGAAGTGAGTGTTATTATTTTACTGGGGGACACATAGGGATTGAGAAGAGGTTGTCCGAGTAGTGGACAACCCCTTTAAATTCCCAGTGGAGATCTGCATGTGACTTATATTTTTTAATTGCAGCAGTAAATCCCTTTAAGAAGATTATGATTTTACACTGTAAGTTTTCTAATAATTCAGAATGATTCCTAAAATATCTTATGTCCTGGGCGCTGGGTACTATCCATCTGCTGAGCCTTTGTGCTATGACCTAGGACTGTGCTGGCGAACCTATGGCACGCGCGCCAGAGAGGGCACGCAGAGTGCTCCCTAAAGGGCACGCGCGCCATCGCCTCAGCACTAGGACCGGGCCTGGCGGGTAATTACTTGGAGCCCCCCCGACTTCAGCTAGATGTGCGTTCTCTGACACACATCTAGCTGAAGTGTATTGCAGCACACGAACTTGCCAAACCCGTGCGCGGCCATACACTCTGCCAGCAGGCGGCGTCAGCGTACAAGCGACTGGGCGCATGGCAGAGGACGCTGAAATCAGCTGCCGGCTACAGGAGAGGACGCGGCGCGGGAGAGGAAGGAAGGTGAGTAGGAGGGTTTATAATGTTTGTCTGTTTTTACTATGCGATGAACAGCAGCGCAAATACAAGGATGGGGGAGCATATTCATGGGTGGGCATGTACCAGGATGAAGGAAGGGAGACGACAACATATCTACAAGGATGGAGGAGCAGCATATATACAAGGATGGTTGAGCAGAATATATACAAGGATGGGGGAGCAACATATATACAAGGATGGGGGAGCAACATATATACAAGGATGGGGGAGCAACATATCTACAAGGATGGGGTAGCAGAATATATACAAGGATGGGGGAGCAACATATATACAAGGATGGGGGAGCAGCATATATACAAGGATGGGGGAGCAGGATATATACAAGAATGAAAGAGCAGCATATATACCAAGATGGGGGAGCAACATATATACAAGGATGGGGGAGAAACATATACAAGGATGGGGGAGCAGGATATATACAAGGATGGGGGAGCAGGATATATACAAGAATGGGGGAGCAGAATATATACAAGGATGGGGGAGCAACATATATACAAGGATGAGGGAGCAGCACATATACAAGGATGGGGGAACATATTCATGGGTGGGCATGTACCAGGATGAAGGATGGGAGACGACAACATATCTACAAGGATGGGGGAGCAACATATCTACAAGGATGGGGGAGCAGAATATATACAAGGATGGGGGAGCAACATATATAC
This sequence comes from Phyllobates terribilis, assembly GCF_046119375.1. Taxonomy (NCBI): domain Eukaryota; kingdom Metazoa; phylum Chordata; class Amphibia; order Anura; family Dendrobatidae; genus Phyllobates; species Phyllobates terribilis. Next base: position 34,948 of record NW_027364799.1, read on the forward strand.
AAGGATGGGGGAGCAGCACATATACAAGGATGGGGGAGCATATTCATGGGTGGGCATGTACCAGGATGAAGGATGGGAGACGACAACATATCTACAAGGATGGGGGAGCAACATATCTACAAGGATGGGGGAGCAGAATATATACAAGGATGGGGGAGCAACATATATACAAGGATGGGGGAGCAGCACATATACAAGGATGGGGGAGCATATTCATGGGTGGGCATGTACCAGGATGAAGGATGGGAGACGACAACATATCTACAAGGATGGGGGGCAGCATATCTACAAGGATGGGGGAGCAGCATATCTACAAGGATGGGGGGCAGCATATATACCAGGATGGGGGAGCAGCATATATACAAGGATGGGGGAGCAGCATATCTACAAGGATGAGGGAGCAGCATATATACAAGGATGGGGGAACAGCATACATACAAGAATGGGGGAGCAGCATATATACAAGGATAGGGGAGCAGCATATATATAATGATGGGGGAGCAGCATATATACCAGGATGGGGGAGCAGCATATCTACAAGGATAGGGGAGCAGCATATATACAATGATGGGGGAGCAGCATATATACCAGGATGGTGGAGCAGCATATCTACAAGGATGGGGGAGCAGCATATATACAAGGATAGGGGAGCAGCATATATACAATGATGGGGGAGCAGCATATATACCAGGATGGTGGAGCAGCATATCTACAAGGATGGGGGAGAAACATATATACAAGGATGGGGGAGCAGCATATATACTCAAATGGGGGAGCAGAATATATACAAGAATGGGGGAGCAGCATATATACAAGGATGGGGGAGCAGCATGTCTACAAGGATGGGGGAGAAACATATACAGGGTGGTCCAAAAGTAGGTGGACAGAAAGTGTAATAAGGCTATGAAGGGGGAGATTTATCATACACTAAACTGCAGCCGCCTGTCTGGATCATCCTCCAATAAACCATGAATTAGACGTGGACGATAAGCTTTCCACCCAATAGATTTCAGGATTTGCATGATAGAAGCTCGTGAAATTCCCAATTCCAAAGAGGCTCTTCTGGTGGACTTTTTTGGACTTTTAACAAATGTTTCAGCAACAAATTGTTTATTATCTTCTGTACAGACTGTTTTGGGTCGACAAGTTTTTGGAGCATTAAGGATTGAGCCAGTGATATTGAATTTGTCACGAATGCAGTAAATGGTTTGTCTCTTTGGGGCTTGAGTACCAAATGTTTCAACCTAATTTGCTCTAACGGTTTCAGCATTTTGAGATTTCCAATACTCTGTTAAAATACATTTTCTTTAATCTGTATTTAAATTATTTGCCATTATGTGTTATCTGAATTATCTAAAAAGAAAACAGATTTAGGGGAGATCTATCTGTGAAAACTAGATCTGTGAAACTGGCTCAGTTGCCCTTAGCAACCAATCAGATTCCACCTTTCATTTTCCCAAGAGTTTATGATGAATGAAAAGTGGAATCTGATTAATTGCTAAGGGCAATTGAGCCTGTTTCACTTTACACCATGTTTGATAAATCTCCCCCTTCATAACCTTATTACACTTTCTGTCCACCTACTTTTGGACCACACTGTATACAATAATGGGGGAGAAGCATATCTACAAGGATGGGGGAGCAGCATATATACAAGGATGGGGGAGCAGCATATATACAAGGATAGGGGAGCAAAATATATACTAGGATGGGGGAGCAGCATATATACAAGGATGGGGGAGCAGCATATATACAAGGATGGGGGAGCAGCATATATACAAGGATGGGGGAGCAGGATATATACAAGAATGGGGGAGCAGCATATATACCAAGATGGGGGAGCAACAAATATACAAGGATGGGGGAGAAACATATATACAAGGATGGGGGAGCAGGATATATACAAGGATGGGGGAGCAACATATATACAAGGATGGGGGAGCAGGACATATACAAGAATGGGGGAGCAGAATATATACAAGGATGGGGGAGCAGCATATATACAAGAATGGGGGAGCAACATATATACAAGTATGGGGGAGAAACATATATACAAGGATGGGGGAGCAGGATATATACAAGGATGGGGGAGCAGGACATATACAAGAATGGGGGAGCAGAATATATACAAGGATGGGGGAGCAGCACATATACAAGGATGGGGGAGCAGAATATATAAAAGGATGGGGGAGCAACATATATAAAAGGATGGGGGAGCAGCACATATACAGGGATGGGGGAGCATATTCATGGGTGGGCATGTACCAGGATGAAGGATGGGAGACGACAACATATCTACAAGGATGGGGGGCAGCATATCTACAAGGATGGGGGAGCAGCATATCTACAAGGATGGGGGGCAGCATATATACAAGGATGGGGGAGCAACATATATACCAGGATGGTGGAGCAGCATATATACCAGGATGGGGGAGCAACATATATACAAGGATGAGGGTGCAGCATATATACAATGATGGGGGAGCAGCATATATACAAGAATGGGGGAGAAGCATATATACAAGGATGGGGGAGCAGCATATATACAAGAATGGGGGAGAAGCATATATACAAGGATGGGGGAGCAGCATATATACAAGGATGGGGGAGCAACATATATACAAGGATGAGGGCGCAGCATATATACAAGAATGGGGGAGCAACATATATACAAGGATGATATACAAGGATGGGGGAGCAGCACATATACAAGGATGAGGGAGCATATTTATGGGTGGGCATGTACCAGGATGAAGGATGGGAGACGACAGCATATCTACAAGGATGGGGGGCAGCATATCTACAAGGATGGGGGGCAGCATATATACAAGGATGGTGGAGCAGCATATATACCAGGATGGGGGAGCAGCATATATACAAGGATGGGGGAGCAGCATATCTACAAGGATGAGGGAGCTACATATATACAAGGATGGGGGAACAGCATACATACAAGAATGGGGGAGCAGCATATATACAAGGATGGGGGAACAGCATATATACAAGGATAGGGGAGCAGCATATATACAATGATGGAGGAGCAGCATATATACCAGGATGGGGGAGCAGCATATCTACAAGGATGGGGGAGAAACATATATACAAGGATGGGGGAGCAGCATATATACACGAATGGGGGAGCAGAATATATACAAGAATGGGGGAGCAGCATATATACAAGGATGGGGGAGCAGCATGTCTACAAGAATGGGGGAGAAACATATACAGGGTGGTCCAAAAGTAGGTGGACAGAAAGTGTAATAAGGTTATGAAGGGGGAGATTTATCATACACTAAACTGCAGCCGCCTGTCTGGATCATTCTCCAATAAACCATGAATTAGACGTGGACGATAAGCTTTCCGCCCAATAGATTTCAGGATTCGCATGATAGAAGCTCGTGAAATTCCAATTCCAAAGAGGCTCTTCTGGTGGACTTTTTTTGACTCTTAACAAATGTTTCAGCAACAAGTTGTTTATTATCTTCTGTACAGACTGTTTTGGGTCGACCAGCTTTTGGAGCATTAAGGATTGAGCCAGTGATATTGAATTTGTCACGAATGCGGTAAATGGTTTGTCTCTTTGGGGCTTGAGTACCAAATGTTTCAACCTAATTTGCTCTAACGGTTTCAGCATTTTGAGATTTCCAATACTCTGTTAAAATACATTTTCTTTAATCTGTATTTAAATTATTTGCCATTATGTGTTATCTGAATTATCTAAAAAGAAAACAGATTTAGGGGAGATCTATCTGTGAAAACTAGATCAGTGAAACTGGCTCAGTTGCCCTTAGCAACCAATCAGATTCCACCTTTCATTTTCCCAACAGTTTATGATGAATGAAAAGTGGAATCTGATTGATTGCTAAGGGCAATTGAGCCAGTTTCACTTTACATCATGTTTGATAAATCTCCCCCTTCATAACCTTATTACACTTTCTGTCCACCTACTTTTGGACCACCCTGTATACAATAATGGGGGAGAAGCATATCTACAAGGATGGGGGAGCAGCATATATACAAGGATGGGGGAGCAGCATATATACAAGGATAGGGGAGCAAAATATATACTAGGATGGGGGAGCAGCATATATACAAGGATGGGGGAGCAGAATATATACAAGGATGGGGAAGCAGGATATATACAAGGATGGGGGAGCAGAATATATACGAGGATGGGGGAGCAGCGTATATACAAGGATGGGGATCAGAATATATATAAGGATGGGGGAGAAATATATATACAAGGATGGGGGAGAAACATATATACAAGGATGGGGGAGCAGAATATATACAAGGATGGGGGAGCAGCATATGTACAAGGATGGGGGAGCAACATATCTACAAGGATGGGGGAGCAAAATATATACAAGGATGGAGGAGCAGCATATATACAAGTATGGGGGAGCAACATATATACAAGGATGGGGGAGCAGCATATATACAAGTATGGGGGAGCAACATATATACAAGGATGGGGGGCAGCATATATACAAGGATGGGGAAGCAACATATATACAAGGATGGGGGAGCAGCATACATACAAGGATGGAGGAGCAGCATATATACAAGTATGGGGGAGCAACATATATACAAGGATGGGGGAGCAGCATATATACAAGGATGGGGGAGCAATATATATACAAGGATGGGGGAGGAGCATATATACAAGGATGGGGGAGCAGCATATATACAAGGATGGGGGAGCAACATATATACAAGGATGGGGAAGCAACATATATACAAGGATGGAGAGCAACATATTTACAAGGATGGAGAGCAACATATATACAAGGATGGGGGAGCAACATATAAACAAGGATAGGGGAGCAGCATATATACCAGGATGGGGGAGAAACATATACACAAGAATGGTGGAGCAGCATATATAAAAGGATGGGGGAGAAGCATATATACAAGGATGGGGGAGCAGCATATATACAAGGATGGGGGAGCAGCATATATACAAGAATGGGGGAGCAGCATATATACAAGAATGGGGGAGCAGCATATCTACAAGGATGGGGGAACAACATATCTACAAGGATGGGGGAGCAGCATATATACAAGGATGGGGGAGCAGCATATCTACAACGATGGGGGAGCAAAATATCTACAAGAATGGGGCAGCTGCATATATACAAGGATGGGGGAGCAGAATATATACAAGGATGGGTGAGAAACATATATACAAGGATAGGGGAGTATATTCATGGGTGGGCATTTACCAGTATGAAGGATGGGAGACGACAACATATCTACAAGAATGGGGGAGCAACATATCTACAAGAATGGGGGAGCAGCAAATATACAAGAATGGGGGAGCAACATATATACAAGGATGGGGAGCAGCATATATTCAAGGATAGGGGAGCAGAATATATACAAGGATGGGGGAGCAGCATATCTACAAGGATGGGGGAGAAATATATATACAAGAATGGGGGAGCAGCATATATACAAGGATTGGGGAGCAACATATATACAAGAATGGGGGAGCAGAATATATACAAGGATGGGGGAGCAGCATATATACAAGGGTGGGGGAGCAGAATATATACAAGGATGGGGGAGAAACATATATACAAGGATGGGGGAGCAGAATATATACAAGGATGGGGGAGCAACATATCTACAAGAATGGGGGAGCAGCATATATACAAGGATGGGGGATCAGCATATATACAAGGATGGGGGAGCAGAATATATACAAGGATGGGGAAGCAGCATATCTACAACGATGGGGGAGCACCATATAAACAAGAATGGGAGAGCAAAATATATACAAGGAAGGGGGAGCAGCATATATACAAGGATGGGGGAGCAGCATTTATACAAGGATGGGGGAGAAACATATATACAAGGATGGTGGAGCATATTCATGGGTGGACATGTACCAGGATGAAGGATGGGAGATGACAACATATCTACAAGGATGGGGGAGCAGCATATATACAAGTATGGGGGAGCAACATATCTACAAGAATTGGGGAGCAGCATATATACAAGGATTGGGGAGCAGAATATATATAAGGATGGGGGAGCAGCATATCTACAAGGATGGGGGAGCAACATATATACAAGGATGGGGGAGCAACATATATACAAGGATGGGGAGCAACATATATACAAGGATGGGGGAGCAACATATATACAAGGATGGAGAGCAACATATTTACAAGGATGGAGAGCAACATATATACAAGGATGGGGCAGCAGCATATATACAAGGATGGGGGAGAAACATATATACAAGAATGGGGGAGCAGCATATATACAAGGATGGGGGAGCAGCATATATACAAGGATGGGGGAGGAGCATATATACTAGGATGGGGGAGCAACATATATTCAAGGATGGGGGAGCAGCATATATACAAAAATGGGGGAGCAGAATATATACAAGGATGAGGGAGCAGCATATATACAAGGATGGGGGAGCAGCATATATACAAGGATGGGGGAGCAGCAGATCTACAAGGATGGGGGAGCAACAAATCTACAAGAATGGGGGAGCAGCATATATACAAGAATGGGGGAGCAGCATATATACAAGGATGGGAGAGCAGAATATATACAAGGATGGGGGAGAAATATATATACAAGGATGGGGGAGTATATTCATGGGTGGGCATGTACCAGGATGAAGGATGGGAGACGACAACATATCTACAAGAATGGGGGAGCAACATATCTACAATGATGGGGGAGCAGCATGTATTCAATGATGGGGGAGCAGAATATATACAAGGATGGGGGAGCGGCATATCTACAAGGATGGGGGAGAAATATATATACAAGGATGGGGGAGCAGCATATATACAAGGATGGGGGAGCAACATATATACAAGGATGAGGGCGCAGCATATATACAAGAATGGGGGAGCAACATATATACAAGGATGATATACAAGGATGGGGGAGCAGCACATATACAAGGATGAGGGAGCATATTTATGGGTGGGCATGTACCAGGATGAAGGATGGGAGACGACAGCATATCTACAAGGATGGGGGGCAGCATATCTACAAGGATGGGGGGCAGCATATATACAAGGATGGTGGAGCAGCATATATACCAGGATGGGGGAGCAGCATATATACAAGGATGGGGGAGCAGCATATCTACAAGGATGAGGGAGCTACATATATACAAGGATGGGGGAACAGCATACATACAAGAATGGGGGAGCAGCATATATACAAGGATGGGGGAACAGCATATATACAAGGATAGGGGAGCAGCATATATACAATGATGGAGGAGCAGCATATATACCAGGATGGGGGAGCAGCATATCTACAAGGATGGGGGAGAAACATATATACAAGGATGGGGGAGCAGCATATATACACGAATGGGGGAGCAGAATATATACAAGAATGGGGGAGCAGCATATATACAAGGATGGGGGAGCAGCATGTCTACAAGAATGGGGGAGAAACATATACAGGGTGGTCCAAAAGTAGGTGGACAGAAAGTGTAATAAGATTATGAAGGGGGAGATTTATCATACACTAAACTGCAGCCGCCTGTCTGGATCATTCTCCAATAAACCATGAATTAGACGTGGACGATAAGCTTTCCGCCCAATAGATTTCAGGATTCGCATGATAGAAGCTCGTGAAATTCCAATTCCAAAGAGGCTCTTCTGGTGGACTTTTTTTGACTCTTAACAATTGTTTCAGCAACAAGTTGTTTATTATCTTCTGTACAGACTGTTTTGGGTTGACCAGCTTTTGGAGCATTAAGGATTGAGCCAGTGATATTGAATTTGTCACGAATGCGGTAAATGGTTTGTCTCTTTGGGGCTTGAGTACCAAATGTTTCAACCTAATTTGCTCTAACGGTTTCAGCATTTTGAGATTTCCAATACTCTGTTAAAATACATTTTCTTTAATCTGTATTTAAATTATTTGCCATTATGTGTTATCTGAATTATCTAAAAAGAAAAAAGATTTAGGGGAGATCTATCTGTGAAAACTAGATCAGTGAAACTGGCTCAGTTGCCCTTAGCAACCAATCAGATTCCACCTTTCATTTTCCCAACAGTTTATGATGAATGAAAAGTGGAATCTGATTGATTGCTAAGGGCAATTGAGCCAGTTTCACTTTACATCATGTTTGATAAATCTCCCCCTTCATAACCTTATTACACTTTCTGTCCACCTACTTTTGGACCACCCTGTATACAATAATGGGGGAGAAGCATATCTACAAGGATGGGGGAGCAGCATATATACAAGGATGGGGGAGCAGCATATATACAAGGATAGGGGAGCAAAATATATACTAGGATGGGGGAGCAGCATATATACAAGGATGGGGGAGCAGAATATATACAAGGATGGGGAAGCAGGATATATACAAGGATGGGGGAGCAGAATATATACGAGGATGGGGGAGCAGCGTATATACAAGGATGGGGATCAGAATATATATAAGGATGGGGGAGAAATATATATACAAGGATGGGGGAGAAACATATATACAAGGATGGGGGAGCAGAATATATACAAGGATGGGGGAGCAGCATATGTACAAGGATGGGGGAGCAACATATCTACAAGGATGGGGGAGCAAAATATATACAAGGATGGAGGAGCAGCATATATACAAGTATGGGGGAGCAACATATATACAAGGATGGGGGAGCAGCATATATACAAGTATGGGGGAGCAACATATATACAAGGATGGGGGGCAGCATATATACAAGGATGGGGAAGCAACATATATACAAGGATGGGGGAGCAGCATACATACAAGGATGGAGGAGCAGCATATATACAAGTATGGGGGAGCAACATATATACAAGGATGGGGGAGCAGCATATATACAAGGATGGGGGAGCAATATATATACAAGGATGGGGGAGGAGCATATATACAAGGATGGGGGAGCAGCATATATACAAGGATGGGGGAGCAACATATATACAAGGATGGGGAAGCAACATATATACAAGGATGGAGAGCAACATATTTACAAGGATGGAGAGCAACATATATACAAGGATGGGGGAGCAACATATAAACAAGGATAGGGGAGCAGCATATATACCAGGATGGGGGAGAAACATATACACAAGAATGGTGGAGCAGCATATATAAAAGGATGGGGGAGAAGCATATATACAAGGATGGGGGAGCAGCATATATACAAGGATGGGGGAGCAGCATATATACAAGAATGGGGGAGCAGCATATATACAAGAATGGGGGAGCAGCATATCTACAAGGATGGGGGAACAACATATCTACAAGGATGGGGGAGCAGCATATATACAAGGATGGGGGAGCAGCATATCTACAACGATGGGGGAGCAAAATATCTACAAGAATGGGGGAGCTGCATATATACAAGGATGGGGGAGCAGAATATATACAAGGATGGGTGAGAAACATATATACAAGGATAGGGGAGTATATTCATGGGTGGGCATGTACCAGTATGAAGGATGGGAGACGACAACATATCTACAAGAATGGGGGAGCAACATATCTACAAGAATGGGGGAGCAGCAAATATACAAGAATGGGGGAGCAACATATATACAAGGATGGGGAGCAGCATATATTCAAGGATGGGGGAGCAGAATATATACAAGGATGGGGGAGCAGCATATCTACAAGGATGGGGGAGAAATATATATACAAGAATGGGGGAGCAGCATATATACAAGGATTGGGGAGCAACATATATACAAGAATGGGGGAGCAGAATATATACAAGGATGGGGGAGCAGCATATATACAAGGGTGGGGGAGCAGAATATATACAAGGATGGGGGAGAAACATATATACAAGGATGGGGGAGCAGAATATATACAAGGATGGGGGAGCAACATATCTACAAGAATGGGGGAGCAGCATATATACAAGGATGGGGGATCGGCATATATACAAGGATGGGGGAGCAGAATATATACAAGGATGGGGAAGCAGCATATCTACAACGATGGGGGAGCACCATATAAACAAGAATGGGAGAGCAAAATATATACAAGGAAGGGGGAGCAGCATATATACAAGGATGGGGGAGCAGCATTTATACAAGGATGGGGGAGAAACATATATACAAGGATGGTGGAGCATATTCATGGGTGGACATGTACCAGGATGAAGGATGGGAGATGACAACATATCTACAAGGATGGGGGAGCAGCATATATACAAGTATGGGGGAGCAACATATCTACAAGAATTGGGGAGCAGCATATATACAAGGATTGGGGAGCAGAATATATATAAGGATGGGGGAGCAGCATATCTACAAGGATGGGGGAGCAACATATATACAAGGATGGGGGAGCAACATATATACAAGTATGGGGAGCAACATATATACAAGGATGGGGGAGCAACATATATACAAGGATGGAGAGCAACATATTTACAAGGATGGAGAGCAACATATATACAAGGATGGGGCAGCAGCATATATACAAGGATGGGGGAGAAACATAAATACAAGAATGGGGGAGCAGCATATATACAAGGATGGGGGAGCAGCATATATACAAGAATGGGGGAGGAGCATATATACTAGGATGGGGGAGCAACATATATTCAAGGATGGGGGAGCAGCATATATACAAAAATGGGGGAGCAGAATATATACAAGGATGAGGGAGCAGCATATATACAAGGATGGGGGAGCAGCATATATACAAGGATGGGGGAGCAGCAGATCTACAAGGATGGGGGAGCAACAAATCTACAAGAATGGGGGAGCAGCATATATACAAGAATGGGGGAGCAGCATATATACAAGGATGGGAGAGCAGAATATATACAAGGATGGGGGAGAAATATATATACAAGGATGGGGGAGTATATTCATGGGTGGGCATGTACCAGGATGAAGGATGGGAGACGACAACATATCTACAAGAATGGGGGAGCAACATATCTACAATGATGGGGGAGCAGCATGTATTCAATGATGGGGGAGCAGAATATATACAAGGATGGGGGAGCGGCATATCTACAAGGATGGGGAGAAATATATATACAAGGATGGGGGAGCAGCATATATACAAGGATGGGGGAGCAGCATATATACAAGGATGGGGGACCAACACATATACAAGGATGGGGGAGAAACATATATACAAGGATGGGGTAGCAACATATCTACAAGAATGGCGGAGCAGCATATATACAAGGATGGGGGAGCAGCATATATACAAGGATGGGGGAGCAGCATATATACAAGGATGGGGGAGCAACATATATACAAGGATGGGGGAGCAGCATGTATACAAGGATGGGGGAGCAGCATATATACAAGGATGGGGGAGCAGAATATATACAAGGATGGGGAAGCAGGATATATACAAGGATGGGGGAGCAGAATATATACGAGGATGGGGGAGCAGCGTATATACAAGGATGGGGATCAGAATATATATAAGGATGGGGGAGAAACATATATACAAGGATGGGGGAGAAACATATATACAAGGATGGGGGAGCAGAATATATACAAGGATGGGGGAGCAGCATATGTACAAGGATGGGGGAGCAACATATCTACAAGGATGGGGGAGCAAAATATATACAAGGATGGAGGAGCAGCATATATACAAGTATGGGGGAGCAACATATATACAAGGATGGGGGAGCAGCATATATACAAGTATGGGGGAGCAACATATATACAAGGATGGGGGGCAGCATATATACAAGGATGGGGAAGCAACATATATACAAGGATGGGGGAGCAGCATACATACAAGGATGGAGGAGCAGCATATATACAAGTATGGGGGAGCAACATATATACAAGGATGGGGGAGCAGCATATATACAAGGATGGGGGAGCAATATATATACAAGGATGGGGGAGGAGCATATATACAAGGATGGGGGAGCAGCATATGTACAAGGATGGGGGAGCAACATATATACAAGGATGGGGAAGCAACATATATACAAGGATGGAGAGCAACATATTTACAAGGATGGAGAGCAACATATATACAAGGATGGGGGAGCAACATATAAACAAGGATAGGGGAGCAGCATATATACCAGGATGGGGGAGAAACATATACACAAGAATGGTGGAGCAGCATATATAAAAGGATGGGGGAGAAGCATATATACAAGGATGGGGGAGCAGCATATATACAAGGATGGGGGAGCAGCATATATACAAGAATGGGGGAGCAGCATATATACAAGAATGAGGGAGCAGCATATCTACAAGGATGGGGGAACAACATATCTACAAGGATGGGGGAGCAGCATATATACAAGGATGGGGGAGCAGCATATCTACAACGATGGGGGAGCAAAATATCTACAAGAATGGGGGAGCTGCATATATACAAGGATGGGGGAGCAGAATATATACAAGGATGGGTGAGAAACATATATACAAGGATAGGGGAGTATATTCATGGGTGGGCATGTACCAGTATGAAGGATGGGAGACGACAACATATCTACAAGAATGGGGGAGCAACATATCTACAAGAATGGGGGAGCAGAAAATATACAAGAATGGGGGAGCAACATATATACAAGGATGGGGGAGCAGCATATATTCAAGGATGGGGGAGCAGAATATATACAAGGATGGGGGAGCAGCATATCTACAAGGATGGGGGAGAAATATATATACAAGAATGGGGGAGCAGCATATATACAATGATTGGGGAGCAACATATATACAAGAATGGGGGAGCAGAATATATACAAGGATGGGGGAGCAGCATATATACAAGGGTGGGGGAGCAGAATATATACAAGGATGGGGGAGAAACATATATACAAGGATGGGGGAGCAGATTATATACAAGGATGGGGGAGCAACATATCTACAAGAATGGGGGAGCAGCATATATACAAGGATGGGGGATCAGCATATATACAAGGATGGGGGAGCAGAATATATACAAGGATGGGGAAGCAGCATATCTACAACGATGGGGGAGCACCATATAAACAAGAATGGGAGAGCAAAATATATACAAGGAAGGGGGAGCAGCATATATACAAGGATGGGGGAGCAGCATTTATACAAGGATGGGGGAGAAACATATATACAAGGATGGTGGAGCATATTCATGGGTGGACATGTACCAGGATGAAGGATGGGAGATGACAACATATCTACAAGGATGGGGGAGCAGCATATATACAAGTATGGGGGAGCAACATATCTACAAGAATTGGGGAGCAGCATATATACAAGGATTGGGGAGCAGAATATATATAAGGATGGGGGAGCAGCATATCTACAAGGATGGGGGAGCAACATATATACAAGGATGGGGGAGCAACATATATACAAGGATGGGGAGCAACATATATACAAGGATGGGGGAGCAACATATATACAAGAATGGAGAGCAACATATTTACAAGGATGGAGAGCAACATATATACAAGGATGGGGCAGCAGCATATATACAAGGATGGGGGAGAAACATATATACAAGAATGGGGGAGCAGCATATATACAAGGATGGGGGAGCAGCATATATACAAGGATGGGGGAGGAGCATATATACTAGGATGGGGGAGCAACATATATTCAAGGATGGGGGAGCAGCATATATACAAAAATGGGGGAGCAGAATATATACAAGGATGAGGGAGCAGCATATATACAAGGATGGGGGAGCAGCATATATACAAGGATGGGGGAGCAGCAGATCTACAAGGATGGGGGAGCAACAAATCTACAAGAATGGGGGAGCAGCATATATACAAGAATGGGGGAGCAGCATATATACAAGGATGGGAGAGCAGAATATATACAAGGATGGGGGAGAAATATATATACAAGGATGGGGGAGTATATTCATGGGTGGGCATGTACCAGGATGAAGGATGGGAGACGACAACATATCTACAAGAATGGGGGAGCAACATATCTACAATGATGGGGGAGCAGCATGTATTCAATGATGGGGGAGCAGAATATATACAAGGATGGGGGAGCGGCATATCTACAAGGATGGGGGAGAAATATATATACAAGGATGGGGGAGCAGCATATATACAAGGATGGGGGAGCAGCATATATACAAGGATGGGGGACCAACACATATACAAGGATGGGGGAGAAACATATATACAAGGATGGGTAGCAACATATCTACAAGAATGGCGGAGCAGCATATATACAAGGATGGGGGAGCAGCATATATACAAGGATGGGGGAGCAGCATATATACAAGGATGGGGGAGCAACATATATACAAGGATGGGGGAGCAGCATGTATACAAGGATGGGGGAGCAGCATATATACAAGGATGGGGGAGCAGAATATATACAATGATGGGGAGAAACATAAACAAGGATGGGGGAGCAGCATATCTACAAAAATGGGGGAGCAACATATATACAAGGATGGGGGAGCAGCATATATACAAGGACGGGGGAGCAGCATATATACAAGGATGGGGGAGCAGCATGTATACAAGGATAGGGGAGCAACATATATAAAAGGATGGGGGAGCAGAATATATACAAGGATGGTGGAGCAGCATATATATAAGGATGGAGAGCAACATATATACAAGGATGGAGAACAACATATATACAAGGATGGTGGAGCAGCATATATACAAGGATGCGGAAGCAAAATATATACAAGGATGGTGGAGCAGAATATATACAAGGATGGGGGAGCAGCATATATACAAGGATGGGGGAGCAACATATATGCAAGGATGTGGGACCAGCATATATACAAGGATGGGGGCGCAGCATATATACAAGGATGGAGGAGCAGGATATATACAAGGATGGGGGAGCAGGATATATACTAGAATGGGGAGCAGAATATATACAAGGATGGGGGAGCAGCATATATACAAGAATGGGGGAGCAACATATATACAAGGATGAGGGAGCAGCACATAAACAAGAATGGGGGAGCATATTCATGGGTGAGCATGTACCAGGATGAAGGATGGGAGACGACAACATATCTACAAGGATGGGGGGCAGCATATCTACAAGGATGGGGGAGCAGCATATCTACAATAATGGGGGAGCAACATATATGCAAGGGTGGGGGAGCAGCACATATACAAGGATGAGGGAGCAGCACATATACAAGGATGGCGGAGCATATTCATGGGTGGGCATGTACCAGGATGAAGGATGGGAGACGACAACATATCTACAAGGATGGGGGGCAGCATATCTACAAGGATGGGGGAGCAGCATATCTACAAGGATGGGGGAGCAGCATATCTACAAGTATGGGGGACAGCATATATACAAGGATGGGCGAGCAACATATATACAAGGATGGTGGAGCAGCATATGTACCAGGATGGGGGAGCAGCATATATACAAGGATGGGGGAGCAACATATATACAAGGATGAGGGAGCAGCATATATACAAGGATGGGGGAGCAGCATTTATACAAGGATGGGGGAGAAACATATATACAAGGATGGTGGAGCATATTCATGGGTGGACATGTACCAGGATGAAGGATGGGAGATGACAACATATCTACAAGGATGGGGGAGCAGCATATATACAAGTATGGGGGAGCAACATATCTACAAGAATTGGGGAGCAGCATATATACAAGGATTGGGGAGCAGAATATATATAAGGATGGGGGAGCAGCATATCTACAAGGATGGGGGAGCAACATATATACAAGGATGGGGGAGCAACATATATACAAGGATGGGGAGCAACATATATACAAGGATGGGGGAGCAACATATATACAAGGATGGAGAGCAACATATTTACAAGGATGGAGAGCAACATATATACAAGGATGGGGCAGCAGCATATATACAAGGATGGGGGAGAAACATATATACAAGAATGGGGGAGCAGCATATATACAAGGATGGGGGAGCAGCATATATACAAGGATGGGGGAGGAGCATATATACTAGGATGGGGGAGCAACATATATTCAAGGATGGGGGAGCAGCATATATACAAAAATGGGGGAGCAGAATATATACAAGGATGAGGGAGCAGCATATATACAAGGATGGGGGAGCAGCATATATACAAGGATGGGGGAGCAGCAGATCTACAAGGATGGGGGAGCAACAAATCTACAAGAATGGGGGAGCAGCATATATACAAGAATGGGGGAGCAGCATATATACAAGGATGGGAGAGCAGAATATATACAAGGATGGGGGAGAAATATATATACAAGGATGGGGGAGTATATTCATGGGTGGGCATGTACCAGGATGAAGGATGGGAGACGACAACATATCTACAAGAATGGGGGAGCAACATATCTACAATGATGGGGGAGCAGCATGTATTCAATGATGGGGGAGCAGAATATATACAAGGATGGGGGAGCGGCATATCTACAAGGATGGGGGAGAAATATATATACAAGGATGGGGGAGCAGCATATATACAAGGATGGGGGAGCAGCATATATACAAGGATGGGGGACCAACACATATACAAGGATGGGGGAGAAACATATATACAAGGATGGGTAGCAACATATCTACAAGAATGGCGGAGCAGCATATATACAAGGATGGGGGAGCAGCATATATACAAGGATGGGGGAGCAGCATATATACAAGGATGGGGGAGCAACATATATACAAGGATGGGGGAGCAGCATGTATACAAGGATGGGGGAGCAGCATATATACAAGGATGGGGGAGCAGAATATATACAATGATGGGGGAGAAACATAAACAAGGATGGGGGAGCAGCATATCTACAAAAATGGGGGAGCAACATATATACAAGGATGGGGGAGCAGCATATATACAAGGACGGGGGAGCAGCATATATACAAGGATGGGGGAGCAGCATGTATACAAGGATAGGGGAGCAACATATATAAAAGGATGGGGGAGCAGAATATATACAAGGATGGGGGAGCAGCATATATACAAGGATGGAGAGCAACATATATACAAGGATGGAGAACAACATATATACAAGGATGGTGGAGCAGCATATATACAAGGATGCGGAAGCAAAATATATACAAGGATGGTGGAGCAGAATATATACAAGGATGGGGGAGCAGCATATATACAAGGATGGGGGAGCAACATATATGCAAGGATGTGGGACCAGCATATATACAAGGATGGGGGCGCAGCATATATACAAGGATGGAGGAGCAGGATATATACAAGGATGGGGGAGCAGGATATATACTAGAATGGGGAGCAGAATATATACAAGGATGGGGGAGCAGCATATATACAAGAATGGGGGAGCAACATATATACAAGGATGAGGGAGCAGCACATAAACAAGAATGGGGGAGCATATTCATGGGTGAGCATGTACCAGGATGAAGGATGGGAGACGACAACATATCTACAAGGATGGGGGGCAGCATATCTACAAGGATGGGGGAGCAGCATATCTACAATAATGGGGGAGCAACATATATGCAAGGGTGGGGGAGCAGCACATATACAAGGATGAGGGAGCAGCACATATACAAGGATGGCGGAGCATATTCATGGGTGGGCATGTACCAGGATGAAGGATGGGAGACGACAACATATCTACAAGGATGGGGGGCAGCATATCTACAAGGATGGGGGAGCAGCATATCTACAAGGATGGGGGAGCAGCATATCTACAAGTATGGGGGGCAGCATATATACAAGGATGGGCGAGCAACATATATACAAGGATGGTGGAGCAGCATATGTACCAGGATGGGGGAGCAGCATATATACAAGGATGGGGGAGCAACATATATACAAGGATGAGGGAGCAGCATATATACAATGATGGGGGAGCAGCTTATATGCAAGAATGGGGGAGCAGCATATATACAAGTGTTATAGCAGAAGATGAGGCCCCTCAAATTCAAAGACCCCATCTATGCTATATAAGTCTGAAAGTTACTTTAGGTCAAAATAACACCAGCCGTGAATGTTCCTTCTTGAATCAATAATGCGTCCTTGCTAGTCATCAGAATGTATCTGATTAAATGTGTCTAATTTAATGTGTCCGATTGAATGTTTCAACACAAGCATAGACAGCATAAGAATAGAAACTAGTCTTTGTGTGCTAAAATTGTATAATCAAACCATATAAGGTAAATTCGTTTCCTGCCTTCAGAGTGGATATAAAGCCATGCTTTGTAATAAAGTTTAGAGCTTGTTTGACACACATCTTGTCCTGTGTCTCAGTCTCTCCGAGCTCGTAATCCAAAGGATAGAAGACTCAGAATGCAGTGACCACAGCTGGCGCCTCGAACAGGGACCTTGAGTTAATCTACCCAGGGGTGCTCGACCGGTCCGAGACGTGGGACTAGTGAAGCTCTCTGTTGGTGATATATACAGCGCTGAGGTAAGAATAACTGTTATATTCTACCTAATTATATCACTGCATAGAAGAGACTCCCTCACCCCCGAGCGGTCGGCTCCCCAGGTAATTCACAGATTGTTGTCTGGCTCAGGTCCCTTTGAACCAGTAGAATTCCCTCAGATAAATTGACAGTCCTGCCTTCTATCCTTTGGAAAAACTTAAGAATGAAAGTATGGATCCGATGATTGTGTTGTGGGTGTGTCTCGGGATTGGTGTTTTTGGTCTGTTTTTCTGGTTGGCGTATAAGTCCTGGAAGGCTAGTAGTGGAATGGTTCAGAAACCTTTGTGGCCCATTGTCTAAGTGACCATTGTCTAAGTGACTGAGGAGTCTACTCTAAGTGAGGAGAACCGAAAAAAAATGGGGAACCAAAATGCCAAGGAAGGCATTATAGCCAAAGACTTAGTGGTACGCTGAGAAGGGAAACAGGCACTGATTGGAATTGACAAAATATTGTGTAAAGCGGGAATGAATGAGAATGGAGAGATAAACGGAGAGAAATGGAAATCCTTCTTTAACTGCTATCATGGATGGCTGAAAGATAAGGGTCTGTTGGAGACAGTGGATGTATGGATGAATGCATGCGCTCATTTTAAAGGAAAAATTGAAGAATTAGGAGACGGACGTTACAGACTGACAAAAACCGGAATGACAGATTTTTCTCCCTGTCCGCTCCCGACGTCACCCAGCTCACCCTCAACCCAGTACCAGAATTCTCAGGAACCCAATTGTTGGGTTTGCCCCAGATGTGGACAGCAGAACCCCTTGACAGTAGACATCTGTGTGGCATGTGGAGGACCGAGACCCCACCCAGCTAGTCTATTCCCAATGAGGACGGTAGTTGTGCCAGGAGCACCGGGAGCAGCAGCGGCAGCAGCAGGGGGGGATGCAGTTGTTCCAGGTCAGGAAGCTCGCACAATGTTAATGTATAGACCATGGAGTCCTTCAGAGCAGTTGGCATTGATCTCCCAGCTGCCAGACCCATCCCAGTCCCCTATGGGTTTCGCTAGAATGATCACCACCATACAGGATACGTACCATGCCACTAGAATAGATCTGCAAGGGGTAATTAAAGGGAAATTGGCAGATGAAGCTCGGTATGACAGACTGACGGACGAAACTTATAAACAATATGACAGTAGAACGGGCCCTGATGTAGCGGAGGCTAATGATGCAGCAGCCGGGGTTCTGTACGTAAAAGCGTTGGTAAAAGCATGTAAAGATAGGCAAGCAGAAAACCAAGTTACACTAGAAGATAGAGTGCAGGGGAAGGAGGAAGATCCTAAGGATTATTTCTATGCATTAAAGGAAACCTGGTCAGAAATGGGGTTCAACCCCGGAAATAAGACTAGTGAGAGGGTATTAGCAAGTGCTTTCATGAATGGACTAAAGAAGGAGATTGCAGAGAAGATAAAAGCAAGTAGACCGGACTAGAGATCAGTGAAGGCAGAAGATTTAGCTAGAATAGCTCAGGGGGCACAGCATGACATAGCGCAGGCAAAAAGAGCTGCCAGAATACACATAGTAGAGACGACCCCCAGAAACAACAGAGGCAGAGGACGGACTGCAGGAGGAGGACAGAAACTGTGTTACGGATGTAGAAAGCCAGGACATTTTAGAAAGGACTGTAGGACCAACCCGTATCCAAATGCTCAGAGTACGGGTCCTCCAGCTGACCAAACAACGCCCCCATAGGATGAGGGTAGCTTGCACATGAACCCCCTCATCTCCTTACCCCCAACTCCCAGTTGTATAGTGCAGGTGAACATACCAGGGGGACATGAAATCGATTTCCAAGTAGATACGGGAGCCGACAATTCAGTAATTACGCAAGGTGATTGGCCATACACTGACACTGATTTTTCACATCATGTCATTGCCACCCCCTTCAATTCCCTGTCTGTCCTGCTCCCTGTCACTAAAAGAATTCCCCTGCAAATTCAAGGAGATACTGTACATAGCCAGCTCACGGTATCGCCCCGAGGCCAATGTAATCTATTGGGAAATGATGTGTTGTCCCAATTACAAGCACATATTGAGTATCATCCCGATGGCACTGTCACCATGACCCCAGGTTTAAAACCAAGTACCCTTTGCAAAATTATGTCACTAGATATTGCCAGCATAGAAGAGAAAAATGAGTTTCCCCCGATATTGGAGCATGCTGTACCACATGATTTTTGGGCCTCAGACAAAACAGATGTTGGTAGGTTAAGAGTTCAACCAGTAATGGTAAAATTAAAACCAGGAGCAATTTTGCCTCAACAGAAGCAGTATCCCCTTAGCTCGGCTCAGGAGAATGCCATAGCCCAGCAAGTCCAAAAATTACTACACAGGGGAGTCCTAGTCAAAACCCAGTCCCCTTGCAACACTCCCCTGTTCCCAGTAAAGAAAAAGAGCGTGCCAGGACAACCAGACGCATATAGAATGGTCCATGACCTCCGGTTGGTTAACAAAGCCACAGAACTTCTAACACCAGTTGTGCCCAACCCGCATACTCTTCTGTCACAGATACCTTCTAACTCTCTTTGTTTTTCAGTGGTCGATTTGGCAAATGCATTTTTCAGTGTACCATTACATCCTGACTGCCAGTACTTGTTTGCTTTCACGTTCCAGGGCAGTCAATATACATGGACGGTGTTGTCACAGGGTGCCCAGAATTCACCCACAATGTACACTGCAAGTCTGCATGAAATACTGGAGGGATGGTCTGAACCACATATCGTTGTTTTGCAATATGTCGATGACCTGCTCATTTGTGCCCCTTCTAGGAAACAATGTCATAGTGCAACTATATCGCTTATGTTGTTTCTTTATCACGCTGGCTGCAAGGCATCGAAAGATAAGCTTCAGTTTTGTAAATCTTCAGTCACCTTTTTGGGACATTGCATTACACCAGGAGCCCGCCATTTAACAAATGCACGTAAACAAGCAGTACAGGCATTCACCGTCCCCATTAATGTTGCAGCCCTCAGAACTTTTCTTGGACTTGTTTCCTATTGCAGACAGTGGATTCATGCCGTCTCTATTTAGATGCAGCCCCTCTATGACTGTCTTACCCCAACACCTTTTGTACTAACACCAGAGGCAATAGACTGTTTTTATTCTCTCAAAAACCGTATTTTGGCTGCTCCAGCTTTGGGTACCCCTAATTATGAGCTCCCATTTACTCTGTACCTTCATGAACAAGCCGGACATGCAGCAGGAGTTTTAACTCAAACACACGGTGATAATCAGAGACCTGTTGCCTATTTTAGTGGCAGATTAGACGCGGTAGCCAGAGGTGCACCATCCTGTGTACGTGCTCTGCATGCTGTTGGACTATTACTCCATAAATCCGCAGACATTGTTCTTGACCACCTGCTCACCGTTCTAACACCTCATGATGTCTACACTATATTGAATCAAGTGCAACCCTCTCACCTCTCAGCAGCACGTCATCTTAGGTTACAATGTGCACTGTTAATGCCTCCCAATGTTTCTTTACAGAGGTGTACTACCCTGAATCCAGCAACTTTGTTACCTCTCTCGGATCTGAAGAAGGGGTCAGGTACTGTGCTTTTTAAGGAAGATCCAAGAGAGGAAGTTCCTCATGACTGTGTACGAATGATGGCACAAGAAACGGCAGGTTTACCTACTGTATTTGAACATGAATTACAAAATGCAGATTTTGAATTTTTTGTAGATGGATCCCGTCATCAGGACGATTCCGGTACTTTCCATACTGGATATGCAGTTGTCTCCCTCAATGCAGTAATCAAGGCAAAACCAATGCTCCCACACCAATCGGCTCAAGAGGCTGAACTTAGGGCCCTAACCGAGGCCTGTAAACTAGCGGAAGGTAATAATGTTAACATTTACACAGATTATAGGTACGCATTCGGTATATCGCATGATTTTGGTCCCATATGGAAGTCAAGAGGTTTCCTGACGGCAGCAGGACACCCCATTAAGAATGCTGATGCGGTCCAGCAGTTAATTGATGCACTACAACTACCCAAAAAGGTAGCTGTCATAAAGGTAAGAGCACATACCAGACGCACCGACCAGGTAAGCAGAGGTAACGTGATGGCAGATGCAGCGGCAAAAACAGCAGCCTGTAAGCCGCAACAAGGGTCAACAGTACGTCAGTTAAGTGCCCCTAAAAACCCCTTTGTGTCGGAGGACATCTTATCCCAAATGCAGGCTCAGGCTCAAAAGGAGGAGGTTGATAAGTGGTTAAAGGAAGGTGCATGCCTGAATGAAGCAAATGGGGTATGGGGGAAAGGGACACGACGATGCCTTCCAAGGGCACTGTACCCAGCAGCTGCCCAGATGCTACATGGGCCGACACACCAATCTAAAACGGCTGTGATGAGTGTGATGCAGAAACATTGGGTGGCACCAGGATTCTCCACCTGTATTGAAAACCTGGTACAAGGGTGCATGATATGTGCTACACATAATCAGGGTAGAGTAGTTAAAACACCACCCAAACACACCCCCCGGCCCCTGTATCCATTCCAGAGACTGCAAATTGATTATATTCAGCTGCCAAAGTCAGGATCATGGGAATATGTGTTGGTCTGTATTGATTTATTCTCAGGATGGCCAGAGGCTTTCCCGATTGCCAAAGCCACGGCTGCGGCAACCGCAAAGAAGCTGCTTGCGGAGGTGGTCTGCAGGTATGGGGTACCAGAGGTAATTGAGAGTGACAGAGGTACACACTTCACAAGTGAAATAATGAATGAAGTCATGTCAGCTCTAGGAATTCAACAAGCATTCCACACCCCATATCACCCGCAAAGTAGTGGTAAAGTGGAAAGACTGAATGGGACATTGAAATTAAAAATTCAGAAAGCCATGGCTGAGACAGGAAAACCATGGCCGGACTGTTTACCGCTTGCTCTGTTTTCAGTAAGATACACGCCTAATAGAAAGACTGGACTCTCTCCATATGAGATATTGTTTGGCAGCGTACCCAGCCTAGGGTGTTTCTATCCGCAAGCATTAGAAATGAATAACCATGTGCTAAGTTCCTACGTGAGGGCTTTACACAAAAAGATTAAGCAAGTACATGATAATGTCTTCAGTTCTCTTCCAGATCCAGATCAAGACTCTAGCAGCCATATGCTGCAACCTGGAGACTGGGTGGTTATAAAAAGACACGTGAGGAAAAGCCTAGATCCACGGTTTGACGGACCCTTTCAAGTTCTGCTGACCACAAGCACAGCCGTTAAGCTAGAGGGAAAAGAGACCTGGATCCACGCGTCCCATTGCAAAAAGATACTAGGAGAACCAGCGGACAAAGAATGAAGACATTGTTTATACTTACCTGCATCCTTGCGACCACAGGTGCATGGACTAGGTTGAGCACCACAGATGGAGACGACAATAGATTCATTAAACACCATCTTGCTCTAATCGATGGACAAAAGGAGCAAAACCAGACCATTGCTAATTGTTGGATATGTACACATGCCCCTGTGACATCCACTAGCATACCCTTTCTCGCTGTCCCAGTCTCATGGGAAGAGATAAACTTTTGGGTGAACTGTTCAGATACTTGGGCCAATAATGCCACACAGAGACTGTTGGGATACCACTGTTGGGATTCCCGTAGTAGGATGGACAAAATTTCCCTGGTGGCAAGGGAACCTGACGGGTCAAATAATTCCCAGGTTGTATATAGCATTTAAAGGAGGGGAGTGGGTACATCGTAACAAAGCAAAAATTACTGATCTAGGGAAAATACCTGAACAAGGATTGAAAATAAGTTTTAATGCCACTTCAGGAAGCAGTGATGCCTTTAAACCTTCCCTGTTGGAAAGATATCTACACACTTCTAATTGGGTGAATAATGTTTATTTTAAAAACGGGACAAGTGATACCTGTGCCAAAATACCTGGCAATCTACAGTGTAATGAAAGCTCAAGTTATCAGAGAGGTGCACCTACGTGTGGCAATCCTGATGCTGGCTATTATTCCCCTATAGGTCAAGTGCCTGGGTGGTGTATGATGTCAAATGTTTCTAAGTTTGTTGATTTAGTTCACCATCTAATACTGCAACATTCAGCATTATGGAATCTCCCCTTATCCATGTATTGGGTATGTGGAGACAAGGCTTTCAAGTGGCTCCCAGTAGGAGTAACAGGAACTTGTACTTTAGCCAGATTGACACCCGCAACTTATATTGTTACTCCAGACCAGCTAGATCCTTTGTCTATCCCAAAACATACACTGCATAAGCGATCAGCAGACAATAAAGAAAGACCAAGTGGGAGACCCCATATAGTTCAAATGGGAGGGGTAAACAAATTTTTCAGTGCATTATTTATATACCCTATGTTGACACAAATGTGGGATAAATTAGTAGAAGCTACGGACTATCTTGATGATCAGATTTGGGATATTTTAGAAGAAGTTAATGGATCTCTTGCAGTACAGAATCAATTGATTATTGTCACGAACCAACATACCCTTGTACTAGATTATTTAACAGCAGCACAAGGAGGGATGTGCCAGATAATAGGGCCCGCATGCTGTCATTATATAGACAATTCTAGTGTATTGACGCTGAAACATAAGTTAGAGGACGTTGTACAACTAAGGAAGCTTTATGATGAGGCCAACCTCAAGAATCAGGATTCCTGGTGGGCAAACACCTTTTCCTTTCTAAATCCTGCTAATTGGTTTAAAGGTATCGGTGGGTGGTTGGCTGGTATAGTGCAAGCTATTTTACAGGTTTTGCTAATGTGTCTTGCGGTTTATTTGGTTTTTGAGCTTTTTCTAATGTGTATTCAGCGGTGTACTAAAAGAAAATATAGAGAAACATATTGATAAATGAAGGAACAAAAGGATGGAATGTTAGAGCAGAAGATGAGGCCCTCAAGTTTAAAGACCCCATCTATGCTATATAAGTCTGAAAGTTACATTAGGTCAAAATAACACCAGCTGTGAATGTTCCTTCTTGAATCAATAATGCGTCCTTGCTAGTCATCAGAATGTATCTGATTAAATGTGTCTAAATAAATGTGTCCGAATAAATGTTTCAACGCAAGCATAGACATCACAAGAATAGAAACTAGTCTTTGTGTGCTAAAATTGTATAATCAAACCATATATGGTAAATCCGTTTCCTGCCTTCAGAGTGGATATAAACCCATGCTTTGTAATAAAGTTTAGAGCTTGTTTGACACACATCTTGTCCTGTGTCTCAGTCTCTCCGAGCTCGTAATCCAAAGGATAGAAGACTCAGAATGCAGTGACCACAGTGCCAATAAGACAAGCACCCCCTGTAGGACTGTGGGTTTCGGTAACTGCGGAGGGCTCGCGGCCTTGCAACTATTTTTTCATGGGTACCTTCTGCTACCTATCCGGGTTCCAGTACCGTCAGCTGGTTCTCAGCAGTGCCTTTGGCTTAGGTGCCTCCTTCTCGGTATCCAAGTTCCACCAACGTCTGCTGGTCCTTGGTAGTGCTCTCTGGCACAGGTACCTCCTGCTTAGCAACCGAGATCCAGTACCGTCAGCTGGTCCTCGGTAGTTCCATTGGCTCTTGTACCTTCTGCTACCCATCCGGGTTCCAGTACCGTCAGCTGGTTCTCGGCAGTGTCTTTGGCATGGGTACTCCCTCCTGCCCAGCCTGGTTCCAGCATGACAGCTGTTTCCGGGTGGTGTCACCGTCACTTTGCCTCCAATGCATTGTCCTGTCGTGTTGCGGTCGGGTTAGCCGACTCTATGGTGCCTGCAGTTTAGGTGACTCCTATGTGGGCTGCGGGATCTGGCAATGAAGGCTGATTCCATAGTGCCAATAAGACAAGCACCCCCTGTAGGACTGTGGGTTTCGGTAACTGCGGCCGGCTCGCGGCCTTGCAACTTTTTTTTTATGGGTACCTTCTGCTACCCATCCGGGTTCCAGTACCGTCAGCTGGTTCTCGGCAGTGCCTTTGGCTTAGGTGCCTCCTTCTCAGTATCCAAGTTCCACCAATGTCGGCTGGTCCATGGTAGTGCTTTCTGGCACAGGTACCTCCTGCTTAGTAACCGAGTTCCAGTACCGTCAGCTGGTCCTCGGTAGTTCCATTGGCTCTTGTACCTTCTGCTACCTATCCGGGTTCCAGTACCGTCAGCTGGTCCTCGGTAGTTCCAATTGCTCTTATACCTTCTGCTACCCATCCGGGTTCCAGTACCATCAGCTGGTTCTCGGCAGTGCCTTTGGCTTAGGTGCCTCCTTCTCAGTATCCAAGTTCCACCAACGTCTGCTGGTCCTTGGTAGTGCTTTCTGGCACAGGTACCTCCTGCTTAGTAACCGAGTTCCAGTACCGTCAGCTGGTCCTCGGTAGTTCCATTAGCTCTTGTACCTTCTGCTACCCATCCGGGTTCCAGTACCGTCAGCTGGTTCTCGGCAGTGTCTTTGGCACGGGTACTCCCTCCTGGCCAGCCTGGTTCCAGCACGACAGCTGTTTCCAAGTAGTGTCAACGTCACTTTGCCTCCAATGCGTTGTCCTGTCGTGTTGCGGTAGGGTTAGCCGACTCTATGGTGCCTGCAGTTTAGGTGACTCCTATGTGGGCTGCGGGATCTGGCAATGAAGGCTGATTCCATAGTGCCAATAAGACAAGCACCCCCTGTAGGACTGTGGGTTTCGGTAACTGCGGCCGGCTCGCGGCCTTGCAACATGTTTTTTCATGGGTACCTTCTGCTACCCATCCGGTTTCCAGTACCGTCAGCTGGTTCTCGGCAGTGCCTTTGGCTTAGGTGCCTCCTTCTCGGTATCCAAGTTCCACCAACGTCTGCTGGTCCTTGGTAGTGTTTTCAGGCACAGGTACTTCCTGTTTAGTAACCGAGTTCCAGTACCGTCAGCTGGTCCTCGGTAGTTCCATTGGCTCTTGTACCTTCTGCTACCCATCTGGGTTCCAGTACCATCAGCTGGTTCTCGGCAGTTCCTCAGCCTTCTTGTACCTTCTGCTACATTTCCAAGTTCAAGCTTTTTGAAATGGTTCTTGGTAATCACTCTGGATCTCCCTGACGAGGACCCTGAAGACGAGGACCCTGAAGACCACCCCGAAGAAGACGAGAACCCCGAAGACGAGGACCCTGAAGACGAGGACCCTGAAGACCACCCCGAAGAAGACGAGGACCCAGAAGACGATGACCCTGAAGACGACGACCTTGAAGACCACCCCGAAGAAGATGAGTACCCCGAAGACGAGGACCCTGAAGACGAGGACCATGAAGACCACCCCGAAGAGGAGGACCCCGACGACGATGACCCTGAAGACAACGACCCTGAAGACCACCCCGAAGAAGACGAGGACCCCGAAGATGATGACCCTGAAGACAAGTATCCTGAAGACGAGGACCCTGAAGACCACCCCGAAGAAGACGAGGACCCCGAAGATGACGACCCTGAAGACGAGGACCCTGAAGACCACCCCGTAGAAGACGAGGACCCCGAAGACGACGACCCTGAAGACGACAACCCTGAAGACCACCCCGAAGAAGACCAAGAAGATGACCCTGAAGAAGATGACCAAGAGGACAAAGAACAAGAAGACAACCACCAAGATACAGAAGAACAAGAGACAGAAAACCAAGAAGCAGAAGTACAAGAAGCTGCAGAACAAAAAGCGGAAGAACAATAAGCATAAGACTAAAAATCAGAGCAAAATATATTATCTAAATTATAAGCAGAAGATGACTAAGCAGTGTATGGGTGTGAGTCCGTTCCTCCTCGTGGTGCCCCTGGAAAAGACCTGCTGCTGCAGGGCAAACTGAACGCGGACAAATCCTGTTGTAAATCTTTTGTGATGGGCAGAACGAAAGGTGTAATGTTCAAACTTTTATAGATAACAACTACAGGAATGCCTGTCACAAATAAGAATATGATGAAGAAGAAGAATATGAAGAAGATGAAGAAGTAGAATATGAAGAAGAATAATAGTTGAATAAGAAGAATATGAAGAATGTAAAAAAAAAGAATAATATGAAGAAGGTGAAGAAGAAGATGAAGAAGGTGAAGAAGAAGTTGATGAAAAAGATGCTGATGCTGAGGATGATGAAGGAGAAAGTGTGGGTGAAGTAAAAAAGAAGGTGAAGAGCATGGAAGTAGTGAAACATAAATATCTGACAAAATATAAAAAAACTTAACAGTCAATATTTCCGTAACTCAGAACGTCTTAAAAAAAATATTAATTCCTGCTATTCCATTTGATTGGGCTAAACCTCTATGCCTTTATTGTCTCCCCCACCTCCCCCAATACATTCTACATTATTCTTAGTTGTTTTCCTTCATGTAGAATTAACCTACAAGGAAAGAAAGGGTTTATTTTTATTCCGATATTTGTGTCCCATTGACTTGCATTGGGTTCCGGTATCGGAATCGGCGATATCCGATACTTTTTGGGTATCGGTCCAATCCAATCCGATATTTCCCGATATCGGAAGGTATCGCTCAACACTAGTGTGGAGGTATGGTGGGTGCAGTGCCGCGCAGGAATAAACAAGCGGAGGCGGTGGATAAAGTCATCCTGGTCTTTACTCACTTTAGATGTACTTTTAGCCGCAAAGCTTCTCTCTGCTACACACGGCGCACTGCGGCCACCGGGTAGGGGGTTCAGCACTTCCCACGTAGATCAAGAGCACCTGTCAAGACCCCGCTGGTGTGTTCCTCTCCTTTTTCTCTCCTCCCGCTTGTGTTCCTCCCTGGGATCCACTAAGCCACCGGGCTTTTCCAACAGTGACGTGAAGTACACAGTCAGATATCGGGGGCCGGTCACCCCTCTTGCAGCAGGAATCCCTCTGGCTAAGCCAGAGTGAAGAATACAGGTGGCGACTCCGCTCCGTCCATATTCCCCTGGGATCCTTTTGCCTGTGGAGCCTATCTCCTCTGCACCCCTCCAAGGCCTTCTTAGAACAGGACCCTGACCGGGCAGAGACACTGGTTAACTCTGACCCGCTCCTCGTCTCAAGGCCAGAGAAAAAGGACCGTGAATCTTCAGCCAGCTGCAGACTCTTGCTGGACCCTGACAGAAGACCACAATCAAAAGACTTTGAACTAAAGATGGCCGTTTATTATATATGGTTCTATAAGTGCTTCCTGTAAGTGTTTCCTCCACCCTCACCCACTACTTCGTTCCCCCTGTCTTTGGTTCCCCCCCATCTCCTCTATCCCGGGCCAGGGCAGCACCCTGGTGCATTTAGGCCCCCTACAGGACATTTGTGGTGAAGTGTTGAGTGCGAAGTGGGGTTCTGAGTGATGCTCCATCCTTACCTGGGAGAGGAGATACCACATCTCTATCTGAGGTGCAGTACCCCTGTGGCGACTGAACCCTCAGGGGCGCCACACAACAAATAAAAAAACAAAAGACGTAACATGACAAATATAATACAGAACATCTATCTATATAATTGTCTTATCCCGCCTGTCTGTCTGTCTTTCTGTCTGTCTGTCTGTCCTGGAAATCCTGGGTCGCTGATTGGTCCGGCCGCAGCCAATCAGCGACGCGGCATTTCAGAAAAACATGGCGGCCGTTAGCGGCTCATGTGTGGCACGGAGGTCAGCGACGATGCAGCCGGGAGATGCAGCCGGCTGCTCGCAGCATAAGTCCCCCGACCGCAGGCACCGCTGACCTACATGCGGCTATCGTCGGAAGATCAGCGGCTACGGCCGCTTCTCTCCCAAGGACAAGTGTGACGCCCCTCCCCTCCTCTCCCCTCCACTCCTTTCCCCTCCTCTCCCCTCCCCTCTCCTCCCGTCCCTCCCCCCGCTCGATCAGGACCCCGGCACCCGGCGTCATACTTACCCCTCCCCTCCTCTCCCCTCCCCTCTCCTCTCCTCCCGTCCCTCCCCCCGCTCGATCAGGACCCCGGCACCCGGCGTCATACTTACCCCTCCCCGTGCCTGCGCAGCAGTTCCTGTGTCTTCCGCTGCAGCTCTGTGACGTCTCAGGTCAGAGGGCGCGGTGAAGTCTTTACACCGCGCTCTCTCCTGACCGGTCACAGCGCACAGCGTGAAGATGCCGGCTACGCTGGAGTCCAGAGAAGCAGTGAGGTGAGTATTGGATTTTTTTTTTTTTTGTACGGGGCCATAGGGGACCTGCATGGGGCACTATGGGGGGATGGGACATCCTGCATGGGGTATTATATAGGGGGGATGTGACAGCCTGCATGGGGTATTATATGGGGGGAGAGGTAACATCCTGCATGGGGTATTATATAGGGGGGGATGTGACAGCCTGCATGGGGCATTATATGGGGGGAGAGGTGACATCCTACATGGGGCATTATATGGGGGAGAGGTGACATCCTGCATGGGGTATTATATAGGGGGATGTGACATCCTGCATGGGGCACTATAGTGGGATGTCACTTCCTGCATGGGGCATTATATAGGGGGGATGTGACATCCTGCATGGGGTATTATATAGGGGGGATGTGACATCCTGCATGGGGTATTATATGGGGGGAGAGGTGACATCCTGCATGGGGTATTATATAGGGGGGATGTGACAGCCTGCATGGGACATTATATGGGGGGAGAGGTGACATCCTACATGGGGCATTATATGGGGGAGAGGTGGCATCCTGCATGGGGTATTATATAGGGGGGATGTGACATCCTGCATGGGGTATTATATAGGGGGGATGTGACATCCTGCATGGGGTATTATATGCATGGGGTATTATATACGGGGGGATGTGACTTCCTGCATGGGGCATTATAAAGGAGGGTCGGGAGACATATGCTAGAATACCCGATGCGTTAGATGGGCCACCATCTAGTAAAACTATAAAGATAGATATGACGTAATGCTTAAGTGAGGACCACAAGATCTGGCAGATACAGACACCAAGTCTATGAGCAATGGTGAAAAATTATATTGCAGTTTGTAACAGCCACAAAATAATATACATGAAGACCAGAGTTGGAGGTAGGCAGGTCCCTAACTCCAAAATATATATAGTGTAGAAGATACTATGTCTCTATGGGGAAATAAATATGCAGGCTACAACGCAAAATAGAAATAAGCAATACTTAACATGGGACTATAAAAAATGAAACAGATGGTGCATAGAAGGTGGGGGGATTGAATGGTGGTCACAAAGAAGCCCCAAGTCCAAAGTCCACTGGAGAGTCCTGATATAGAACTAATTTATCCCAAACTGTAAACTAAGATACAAAGCGGAACCTTATCATATATGTCAGGCCACTAACGGATGGAGCAGAACATGAGGAATGGGTGGGAAAGCAGGAGGGGTAGTTTTATTGTCATAAAAAAACAGAAGAGAGAAAGAGGTGGAAAATGAAACCATGCTAGGAGCAGATAAAAAGTGTAGAGGAAGGGAAAAAAACATAGGAAAAGACTGAATAAGAGGAAAGAAAAATAAAATAAAAATGAAGATGAAAAAAAATAAAGGAAAAAATAAAATTAATAAAAAATAAAATAAAAAAATAAAGATGAAAAAAGGGGAAAAATAAAGATAAAAGATGAAAAATAAAGAAAAATAATGAAAAATGAACCATAAGGAATAAAAAATAATAGCTTATTCAGAAAGAATAAATAATAATAATCAAAGAAATTAAAAAATATGTAGCAGCCCGATGTGCTCCAGGTTCCTAAATACATGGGATGATGAGATTCCTGATATAAAACGGATCAAGAAGACTGTCCTCCTGTCTTGAATAATAAATACTTTGATCTCTGCAATATTCACATAATTCCGATACTTCAATGTCCTATAAATTAATATATTTTACTGTATTGCAGTTACCTTTTGTTAAATGTGTGATACAATACCTGCAACATTGTTTTAAAATGGATATTTACTGATGTTTATAACAGGATTCGGATTTATATCTTATTGCTGTATGTTTGTAACATTTATTATAAAGAATTCTTCAAGAAACGAGTTTAAAAAAAACAATAATAATTCTGCACACATAGATATTCTCATAAGAAAGACAAAACCTCACTTTTATTTTCCTAAATATTCAGGGTTCAGGTTTATTAACGTTTTAAATTGACCGACTGCACTGGAGTTGTTCAATATTAAAATGAATAATCAAAAATACAAATTCAGCACACAGTGCATATATATGTATGTATATATATATATATATATATATATATATATATATAAAATATATACATATATATATTTATTTATTTATAAGCAAAAGTTTGGTTCATCATCCTCCAAATTTGATATCTATCTATCTAATCCAAAAATATGGAGGCAGCACACAGTTGAAGAAATTTTTTTTTTTATTATTTAATAGCCCATGTGGCGACGTTTCGGTCCAGTATTGTGCACCTTTCTGAAGCTACATGGGCTATTACATAATATAAATTTTTCTAATTCATCTGTGTGCTGCCTCCATATTTTTGGATTATATTAGAGGACTGGTATGTAACAAGGGGGCTTTTCACCTAAGCTTTTTGCTTGGGCTGTTTTTTATCTTATTTCATATCTATCTTATCTATCTATCTTATCTATCTATCTATCTATCCATCTATCTCATTGTGAGGTGAGATCAGAATAAAAATGATGTCACAAGTGATGTGATGACATCACCGCATTCTATATCCCTGTGTTCCGGCCTAAGGGAAACCACTGCCTTACAGACTCCCAAGGGTGAGGCAGCCCCTTTTGTTTTTCGTCACGAACGAAGCAAAAATTGATTATAAAATGGATAAAGAGAGAAGAAGAGCCCATAGAGATCGGGTTCTCAGTGAGAGGAGAGGATTAAATGAAGAGCAGGTACCATTGTTCGCTATTGGGCGAAAAGACTTTATACTACCGGACGTGGACACTGACGCCTCAGAAATGGCGTCCAAACGTCAAACTCTGGACAAAATGAGAAAGACCAAAAGATACGAGATCCTTACAGAGAGAAGGAAAATGGAGACCCTCATGGAGTCTCACTCTGCAGCCTCCGCTGAGCTTCAGAGGGCCATACTTATCTCCTTGAAAAAACTCAGAGATCTGGACCCTGAAATACGGAGGAGGAACAAAGAAGCCATCCTCAATAAGAGGAGAAACATCAACGCAGAGTTAGAGCTGGAAGAGGTTCTCCAAGAGACACCGAGACAAGTCACATCCTCCAGATCTGAAAGTCTGGAGGCACCGAAACTACAAAGAGCGGCAGCCCAGAAGAGGATCAGGAACAGCAGAGACTGGGTTGTCCAATGTAGAAGACGTCTCATCTACGCTAAATCCATTATAAATGGGAATGGTGCATTGCGGAGGTCGAGGTCATCAGCTGAAAACATCTCCATCCCAGAGAACAAACAGCTGAGTGTTTCTCCACCAAACACATCACTGGATACAGATGGACCAGGTAAGATGGATCTGCTCAGTGTAATAAGACTGGGGGTGAGGAGGATTATACTCCTAATATTATGTACTGGCATCAATTATCACAAGTGCAGAAAAACTGTCCTTGTTGCCCATAGCAACCAATCACAATGCTGCTTTCATTGTTCCATAGAATGTTAAGAGATGGAATCTATGTTGTGATTCGTTGCTATGGACAACAGGGACAGTTTTGCTATTGGACAGTTTTGATAAATGAGAGCCCAAATATTAGACATTTCCTGCTCATTTACATAATGCCATTTAAAATTATAATATTTTCTCTGGAGCTACATTTGTTAACCCCTTATTGACCAGGCAACCTTTTTTTTTCTCTCCCTCCTTTGAAAACCCATAACTATTTATTTATTAATTTTTCTGGCAATGTAGCTGTATGTGGACTTGTTTTTTTAGTGGCCGAGCTGTAGTTTTGAACATTATTTATTTTACCATTCAATGTTCTGGAACACGGGGAAAAAGATTTAATCTGTGGTAAAATTGTGGAAAAAAAGTGATTCCAACATTGTTTTTTTCTAGATGTTCATTGAGTGGTAAAAATGACCTGACAAAATGATTCTCCATGTCAGTTACAGCTATGATACTGCTGAACTTGCATAGGGGTTTCTAAAAAATACTTAAGAATTTTATTTTAAATAAATGGTTTGTGTGGCCATGTTCTGAGACATTGGAACTGTGTGATTGTGATCGCTGGATGGAGATGTGTGAGGGCTTGATGATTTTTTGCGTGGTGAACTGTAGCTTTTATTGATACCTTTCCTGGGTAGACAGGACATTGTGATATCTTTTTATTGCAATTTTTTAGGTGGATACAGCGCCCCCCAAAAATGCAATTCTAATGTTTCATTTTTTTATCATGTTAGTGTTTACTGTTTGCAATATTTAATTTTATATTTTTGCAAAATCGGACTTATGCGGATACAAGATGTGCTTATAAATATGATTATAATTATGTCAATTTGGTGATTCAAATATTTTTTACATTTTCCCTCTTTTTTAAACTATTTTTTTTTATTTACTTCACTTTTTAGTTTCCTTGGGGGACTTAAACCTGTGATTTTCTGATCGCTTGTACTATATACTGTGGTAGAACTGTATATAGATAAATTGACATTCTCGTATGAAATTAAGCCAGGCTGGTCTTAACACTAGGCCAAAAGTGACAGACTGGGGCTTTCAGCAGTAGGCCCAGGTAGTCATTTTAAACAATTGACCCCCTGCAATAGTGTCCTGGGGGGTTAATAGGTGCTGGTGCACTCAAATCGGCAATAGCTTCATTTAAATATCACTGTCAGCATTGAAATGGTTAAACTACAGTAATTGGAGTGTGCTCCAGTCGCTGCAGTTATAGGCAAGTGGCAGCTATGTAATACAGCCAGCATCTGCCTGATATGGTGCATGCTCAGCTAATGAGCCCGCTTCATACATTTTATGTACAACATGACAAACATTTCCATTATGTGTTCGCAAAGGGTTTAATAAATCTTGTATTTTCTCAGCAGATGGAGGCCTTATGATACCCCCTGACATAGCAGACATGCCAGCAGAAGACCACGGTGATGCTAGAATCTGTATTTCACCCCTGAGAGAAGTGGTCAACACTAATAATACTATTGACTTTGACAGCCTTGACTTCCAGAAAGTTCTTGGAAAGGGAGGCTTCGGAAATGTAAGTGTGAATTTATCCTCCACCATGTTCATCAATGTATCCTGCACCAGATGCACAGGAGGGTTGTACATATTCATTACAGGATTCTCATATGTAATGATATATGAGATAAACTAGTGAACTACTACACACTAATAGATGGGAGTTTGGTCTGATCTGTTGTGATTTTTCTCAAGGTCATCTTGGCATTAGATCTGGTCAATGAAGGACTTCAGGCCATTAAAATCATGGACAGAAGTTATTGTAGAGAGGACATATTCTCTACAGAGCTAGAAGTCCTGAGAATGGCTGCCGGATGCCCCTACCTAATGACTATGCGGGCGTTTATGGAATCACCATTGGAGTATGTGATAGCCATGGACTATATGGCCGGAGGAGACCTGTTTGACCACATGGCAGATTCAATGCTGTTTAACACAAGGACAACAAGGTAAATGTCTTATACTGAATATTAATAATCCGTTGCCCTCGCACTGTAGTCCTAGAGCAATAGACAACGACAACAGGAGAAAATAATGACATGAAAAGGACACGTGTGTGATCTCCTCATGTTCTCTGTATGATTGTGCATGTAACCACTGATCCATCCTTTCTACTCCACAGACTCTTTGCGGCAGAGATGGTGTGCGGACTCCAGTTCCTGCATGAACGCGGCATCATACATCGGTAATCATTTCACCTTCATAAATCTGTCACCTGTGACTCTCTGTTGTCTCCTTACATATCTATTGTAGAAAGTTCTTTCCATGAATTGTCCTCACAATCAGTATCTGCTCCTTCTCCCTGCAGTGACCTGAAGCCAGATAATATCCTCCTCCAAGACACCGGACACATCAAAATCTCCGACTTTGGCTTAGCAGCCATGAATGTATTTGAGGATGGCATAGTGAAGAACAAGGTTGGCACTAAGGGTTACATAGCGCTCGAGGTAAGGAACATCTCTGTGTGATTGATGCCAATAGTAGGATTGAGGGATAATCTGATCCCAATGTATCCTGCTGATATCTAATCACAGACCGGTCCTCATAGTCTCTGTGTGTAAATCCCCTTCCCGGTATATTAAGCTCCTCTCCAATCTCATGTTTCCACAGATAATGGACAGTAAAGGCTACAACCATCTGGCAGACTCCTTTTCCTTCGGCGTCATCTTATATATAATGAGTGTAGGTGACCAGCCATTCTATTGCAAAGGCACAATGGATGAATACCACCAGTCTCTGCGTGATGACATCCCTTATTTTCCACCTGGGATCTGCTGTCATACCATGGACATCATAAAAGGGGTGAGTAAGATCAGATGGATAAGTATGATGGGGGGATTACTAAAAGAGATAGAAGATAAGATGGGAATAGTCCATAGACATTGTGTAAAAACTTGTCAGTAATAATACATAATATAATGACTAATGGTCTCTATCATTTTCTAGCTTCTCTGCAAATCTCCATCTGCCCGATCTGCCATTACATCATCCATCAGATCGCATCCGTTTTTCTATTCTATAGACTGGAGCGATGTGGAGTCCGGCAGAGCCGACCCACCATTCCCATATTACTATGTAAGTACAACACATACAGACATCCATAGTGTTATCACTACCCAGTAACACACTTACCCACTATACACCTTATCGCTATATCCCCCTAGTACTGTATATACTGTATGTGAGGGGCTGATTCTCAGACGTGTATATTTCTCTTCTTACAGCAGGAGTATTAGGCTGATAAAAATCAGCCCCATTCCAGCAACATCCAGGAATGAAGATTTACATTAATCGGATGAGACAATTACACTGGACTTTCTTATTTACCGGACTGTGACAAACCTACCAAGCTTCCACCACATAACATCCAAGTAGATTTGAGCACCAAACATCCAGGGATTTATTCCGATCGCCATATTTGGGGTCAGGAAGGAATTTTTTTCCCTTGATATGAGGATGATCCAGCAACGAGTCCTCAGGGTTATTTTTCGCCTTCCTCTGGATCAACATAGCAAGTAATTAAAGGCTGAAATTGAAGGACTTCTTTCAGCCATACTTGCTATGTTACCATCTGGACGACTCATCTACAATGTGGTGGTAAGGAGACGACTACAAGATATGGACATAAAGAAGGAAGCGGCTGCTCCTTCTCCTACTTGGCCATGTACAGACACAAGGAAGCGGCTGCTCCTTCTCCTACTTGGCCATGTACAGACAGAAGGAAGCGGCTGCTCCTTCCTCTACCAGGCCATGGTCAGACAGAAGGAAGCGGCTGCTCCTTCACCTTCCTGACCATGGTCAGACAGAAGGAAGCGACTGCTCCTTCACCTTCCTGACCATGGTCAGACAGAAGGCCATATGGCTAATCGCGATGCTGAAGGAATCCAGGAAAACTCCAACTATACAGATCACAAGTCACACATTCCTGCTCTTCTCCTCTCTCATGTGTGATCCAGACCTGGATGTCCAAAAGCGGCAAAAGTGTAAGCCGAGGCCTGAGGAGCAGAATCATCTGCTCCTTTCTATAGAAAGTCACTGTATCTACACACTTTCTTTTATCATCATTGCAAATTTGTAACAACTTTATTGCACAAATATATATATATGTATATATAAAACATCTAAGTGTCTTTTGTGCGTTTGGTTAAATTCTTCTCATATACAGACCTGCTTTTTGTTATTTTTATTAATATCATGATAAGGACAAGGTATTTTGGTGCCTTAGGCAAATGAAGCCTATGGTGACCCCCACCAAAGGAATAGGCAAGAAACTGAGGTAACAGGACCCCTAATACTGCACCTCCTCCCTACGATCAGTCCGATAATAATCTCTGACGACCACTTCCACTCAAATTATTACTTTTCTCACCAAAAAAATACCAGCACAAGTAAAAAAAATGTGGCGTACTTTAGGGATGAGGCTTAAAAGGGAGCGCAATGTCAAAGTTCTATATAGAATCGTTCATTGTTTGTGGACCAATTACACATTACAAGGGACAAATAGCGTTATTCATCCCTGACATTCTATATTTTACATGTCCTACCCAAGGATAGTGATGGAAACTAATATAGCTGTTAGTATAATGGAGGCCGTGGGTTTCAGTTAAGGTCATGTGACAGATGCAACTTGTAACAAAACTGATGGCGTTTCTAGTGCCGTATTCCTGTGTGGCGCCATCCTGTAACAGAGAACACACCGGAAGTAGCCTGCGTCTTGGAGTTACCGGCAGGGGAGGGAGCTGATTACAGCTCTTTTGCTCCTGTCCTGGGCAGCGCTCAGATTGTCTTAAAGAGGCAAATACAATTCAGTGCAGAGAGGGAGCGACAGGCGGTGAGCGGTGTTAGTGACTCACTGAATGCCTGTGACTGGAGGAAGGGGCCGAAACAATGTCATTTTTATTTTTAAACTGAGCCCCCTCGGGGAGACAAGGGGTAGCGCCCTAGGCTAGTGCCTACCCTGCCTACCTGTCGAACCAGCCCTTATTATGAATCATGTTTGATAATTTTTTTGTGATCTTTATTAATTCATTCTTCGTTCACTTTTTTCCTAATAAATACTATAATCAATGTAGTCTTGACCTATATTTATATCTGTATATGGGCACTTTGTGGTGGTAACAAATCCACATTGTATCAATTTTTCAAAGACCCCGGTGCTGTCATCTTTTTCATATTTTTTTATTATTTTCAAGGAGCTTTTCCACCCTAATGGCAATGTGCCCAGGGCATTCTGGTTAATACCAGATGAAGGGGAACGCAGTCTCCATTATTTGATTGGACTACACATGATAGGATGAGATACACAGCTCAGCAGACTGTATTATTTGATTGAACTACACATGATAGGATTAGATACACAGCTTAAAGGGAAACCGTCACCAGAAATAACGCTATTAGCCTGCACATATGGGGTTAATCTGCAGGATAACAGCGTTATTATGCTGCCCGGCGCCTGCACTCAGCCAAATACGTGCAGAATCAAAGCTTTCCTGTATTATAAAAACACATTTAAAATACAGCTTCAACATCTGCACCAAAAACACATCAAATAAGGGAGAAAATTCATAAAAAAGGCAGCGAAAATGCAATAATGAGTATTTACTCTCTGTGTGAACTCGGCCTTAAAGACACCAAAAAAGCCAGATGTCATATAGTGATGCTTATGTAAAAATGAAAGAGTTCTGACTAATGTGGCGTCCCTGCAGGTCCAGTTGCCACAGAGGTACTGCATCTCACCCAGAGGTGTGGTACCCCACTCTTAGGTAAGGATGGAGTACTACCCAGGACCCACTCATCTACATCCAACACTACACCACGCCAGACCAGCAGGCGGTGCAATATGCACTTGTTCACTGCGGAGCCCTGTCCCTGGCTGGAAGGGGGGAAACCAAGAGAGGGGGAACCATGTAGTTTGTGTGGATGGAGGAAGAAGTTCAGTAGAGCACAGACTTGGAGTCAGGAGAAAGAGTTGAGTGGAGAGGAGTCTGTGAGAGCTCAGGAGGAGCTCTGCTCAGGAGAGCAAGGAGGAGAGAGAGAGAGAGGAAAGAAGAGAGGAGCAGTGAGGAGGGCTCCAGGAAGACAGAAGGGATCCCAGAGGCACGGCGAGTGCAGAGGCAACCCGTAACCCCGAATTCACGCTGACGTGAAGGGATCAGGCTGCAGAAGGGGACCGGCCCCAAACTAGTTGAGAACAACCACTCTCAGCTAGCGAACCGGAGGCAGCAGCATTTTCAAGGTGTTGCAGCCAAAATCCACAATTACATCGCCGAAAAGGTGGCCGCATAGGGTCCAGGGGACTGAGAGCACGTCGCCCGACAAGACCCGAGGCCACTAGCTTGGTACACTGATTGTGAGGTGCAGGGTAGGAGGGTGAGAGCCAGCGCAGTGAGACGACCGAAAAAGGTACATAGAACGGGGTCCCGTGTAAGTGCTCCTGAGATACCTGAGGGTTTGCTGGACCCCTACCCCGGAGGACACAGGACGATGTTACACACCGGTAACTGTAACCTGGAGTCTTGAACAACTGTGAGTAAAACCTGAAGACCCACTGTGTCCTTGAATAATTGATGCGCCATCAACTGCCCTGCACTACACTGCACCGACAACATCTACCTCATAAAATCACCATCTACACTGCCCTGGAGCTAAGCTCTGCCTGTGGAGAACTGAACCAACTTTGCTGCGTCACCATCGGCTCCAGTGGATCTGCACCGCAGCGGTAGCCCTATATAGCCGCATACCACAGGTGGCGTCACAAAATATTATTCTCCAAAAACTTTATTCCCGTTTTACTTTTCCTTTAATTGACCGCTCTGGGTCGCGGACCGGGTCACCGCCACCATGACATCCCCAGCATCGACCGACCCGGCTACCGAGTACCCCACGGCCCAGGGGGCGCTTCAGATACAACTAAAAATGACAAAAATAAATCCAAGTCCCAATTTGAGATGAGCGGATCGATTTGCAAGACTCCGGTTCATGTTCCAGGGCAGTGGCACCTGGCAGGTAGACGGGAGGCCTGCGGATCTCTTACATTCGGAGTCTCTAGGACAGCCTTTGATTTGTCATGACTGTTATGACATCATCAGTCTGTAAAAAGTTGACTGTAAAAGTTTGAAGTTGTGAAATAGGACCTGCTGTACTATGAATGTTATGTGTTGTATTTAAGTTGATTTTCTCCCCTAGAATTAATGCAATCTTTTCCACTCTGATTCCTGCAGAATTTTAGAGAAAAACCTCCTTATAAATTGGAGTTGTATATACAGTTGACACCAGAAGTTTACATACACTATATAAAAAGACACATATGCATGTTTTTCTCAATATATAACTTGAAATCAGAATAAACCTTTCCCATTTTAGGTCAATTAGGATTACCATAATTTTTAATATTTGCCAAAATGCCAGAATAATGAGAGAGAGAGAATGTTTTAAGGCATTTTTATTACTTACTACAAAGTCAAAAGTTTACATACATTTCATTAGTATTTGGTGCCATTGCCCTTAAACTGAATGACTTGGGTCTGACTTCCACAAGCTTCTCACAATAGTTGGTCGGAATTCGGGCCCATTCCTCCTGACAAAACTGGTGTAACTGATCCAGGTTTGTAGGTCGCCTTGCTCACACCTGCCTTTTCAGCTTTGCCCATAAATTTTCAATAGGATTGAGATGAGGGTTCTGTAATGGCCACTTCAAAACATTAACTTTGTTATCCTTAAGCCACTTTGTTAGCATTTTGGCAGTATGTTTCTGTAACATACCTGGCGGCGTCCTTGCATAGTGGTCCATCTCCCACTGTGCAAGAGCGCGCACTTGATCTCCAGTCCAGTCTGCTAGCCTGGCTTCCCTCCATGCTGTTTGCTTGCCTCTGTGTCTGCTGCTTAAGGGCGGCGCCCGATCACTTCCTGTTTCTTGTACCTGCTGCAGGCACACCCCTTGTGTGTTCTCAGCCTATTGCTGTCTGTCATCTGCTATTTAACCCAGCTGCTCCAATGAATCCCTGCCTGAGCATTGTGTTTCATTCAGTGTGGTCTTTCACTCTGATTGTGCCAGGTCCCCTTCTGTGTTCTCTTGTCTGCCTATCCTGGAGGCTGTATTTCCAGGCCTGTCTGAACACGCTCCTTGCCTGTTCGTCTCGCCTTCTAGGGGCCGCATACCTAGACCCGCTCCTGTATCTTGTCTGTCCTGTCTGAACACGCTCCTGGCCTGTTCCTCCCACCTTCTAGGGGCTGCATTCCTAGACCCGCTCCTGTATCTTGCTACTGTGTCTGTTCTTGTCTGTATACTCTTCTAGCCTGTTTTCCCGTGTTTCTCTACGTCCGTACCTTTCCTTTTTCTGCACAGTCTGAACTCGTACCTAACTCCTGCTCGTTGTCACTGTACTCCCGGTTGTGAGTTTGTGGTCCACTCGCTACTTCACTGCAAGTACCCTGTGGGTATCTGGTTCTGCCTTTCCCTTCCTGTCTGTTCCGTGTGAACAGAGCCCTGTTCTAGCCTGCTCTGCCTTTGCTCACTGCTCCGGCGGTTCTAGCCTGCTCTGCCTTTGCTCACCGCTCTGGCGGTTCTAGCCTGCTCTGCCTTTGCTCACTGCTCTGGCGGTTCTAGCCTGCTCTGCCTTTGCTCACCGCTCCGGCGGTTCTAGCCTGCTCTGCCTTTACTCACCGCTCCGGCGGCTCTAGCCTGCTCTGCCTTTGCTCACCGCTCCAGCGGTTCTAGCCTGCTCTGCCTTTGCTCACCGCTCCGGCGGTTCTAGCCTGCTCTGCCTTTGCTCACCGCTCCGGCGGCTCTAGTCTGCTTTGCCTTTGCTCACCGCTCTGGCAGTTCTAGCCTGCTCTGCCTTAGCTCACCGCTCTGGCGGTTCTAGCCTGCTCTGCCTTTGCTCACCGCTCCGGCGGTTCTAGCCTGCTCTGCCTTTGCTCACCGCTCCGGCGGTTCTAGCCTGCTCTGCCTTTGCTCACCGCTCCGGCGGTTCTAGCCTGCTCTGCCTTTGCTCACCGCTCTGGCGGTTCTAGCCTGCTCTGCTCTTGCTCACCGCTCCGGCGGTTCTAGCCTGCTCTGCTCTTGCTCGCCGCTCCTGGCGGTTCTGGCCTGCTCTGCTCTTGCTCGCCGCTCCAGGCGGCCTTGTCCTGCTCTGCTCTTGCTCCGAGCGGCCTTGTCTTGCTCTGCTCTTGCTCGCCGCTCCGGGCGGCCTTGTCTTGCTCTGTTCTTGCTCGCCGCTCCAGGCGGCCTCGTCCTGCTCTGCTCTTGCTCACCGCTCCGGGCGGCCTCGTCCTGCTCTGCTCTTGCTCCGGGTGGCCTTGTCCTGCTCTGCTCTTGCTCGCTGCTCCGGGCGGCCTTGTCCTGCTCTGCTCTTGCTTGCCGCTCCAGGCGGCCTCGTCCTGCTCTGCTCTTGCTCGCCGCTCCGGGCGGCCTCGTCCTGCTCTGCTCTCGCTCGCCGCTTTAGGCAGTCTCGTCCTGCCCTGCTCTCGCTCGCCTCTCTGGGCGGCCTCACTCTGCTGTGTTTGTCCGCCACATCTGTGGTTCTGTTCCTGAGTCCCACTGTGTACTGGGTCCTATCCCGCCTGTGTTCCTACCTGCTAGCGCCTCCCTGTCTGCACTCTAGCCATGCTTGCCTGTACCCCCCTGCCTGCATACCCGCCTGCCTGCATACCAGTCGTGCCTGCCTATACCCACCAGTCTGTGTGCCAGCCTAACCTGTCTGTTCCTGTATTCCCCTGTGTGGGTCAACAGCTGTGTCCGGGGTCTGTCCTGGAGTAGCACCTGGTCCCTCTGCTCGGTTCCTCCTTGGTGCACTGGCGTCGTATGCCGTCGTGCGACCCTGGTCGGATCGGGTGAATACCTAGTTACGCCCCTCCAGGCATTCACTCTCCGGCATGGTCCAGTGGAATCGCACGCACACGCCGCTCAGCCCGGGCGTGTGCATTACAGTTTCAGGTCATTGTCCATTTGGAAGACTCATTTCTTACCAAGCTTTAACTTCCTGGCTGATGTCTTGAGATGTTGCTTCAGTATTGTCACATGATCTTCTTTTCTCATGATGCCATCTATTTTGTGAAGGGCACCAGACCCTCCTGCAGCAAAACAACCCCACAACATGATGATGCCACCCCCGTATTTCACAGTTGGGATGGTATTATTAGGCTTCCAAGCTTCTCCCTTTTTCCTCCAAACTTAACGATGGTCATTATGCCCAAAAAGTTCAATTTTAGTTTCTTCAGACCACAGGACAAGTTT
The DNA here is from genome assembly GCF_046119375.1 of Phyllobates terribilis. Lineage (NCBI taxonomy): Eukaryota > Metazoa > Chordata > Amphibia > Anura > Dendrobatidae > Phyllobates > Phyllobates terribilis. The sequence continues at coordinate 79,009 of NW_027364799.1, forward strand.
CCAAAAATTAAGGTCTTTGTTCCTGTGTACATTTACAAACATTAATCTGGTTTCTTTATGTTTCTTTTGGAGTAATGACTTCTTCCTGGCAGCATGGACTTTCAGCCTATGTTGATACAGTACTCGTTTCACTGTGGATATTGACACAATCTTATCAGCTTCTGCCATCATCTTCACAAGGTCTTTTGCTTTTGTCCTTGGATTTATATTCACATGTTGGACCAAAGCACGTTCATCTCTGGGACACAGAACCCATTACCTTCCTGAGCAGTATGAATGCTGGACATTCCCATCTTGTTTGTACTTATGTATAATTGTTTGTACAGATGAGCGAGGCACCTTCAGGTATCTTGAAATTGTACCCAAGGATGAGCCAGACTTGTGAAAGTCCACATTTCTCTTCCTGATATCTTGGCTGATTTCTTTACACTTTCCCATGATGCTACACAAAAAAGAAGTGTGTTTCAGGTGTGCATTAAAATACATTCACATCCAAATTTTTTTTGCTCTTAATCCTGATTATTTATATCTATAACGCCACTGCTTAAAACCGTGGTCAGACGTGATATGATATTACTTCTGTAATAATCGTGACATTTTTTGGAGCATGCCAAATTTTACCCTCCATTTAAAGTCTGCAAGTTATGTGTTGTTCAACATATTCACACTTGGTCGCTGACCAATGCCACATCTATAAGGCCACTGCCTAAAACCATGGTCATCAGACATTATCCGATATTACTGCTGTAATAATCATGACATTTTTTGGAGCATGCCAAATTTTACCCTCCATTTAAAGTCTGCCAGCTGTGTGTTATTCATGCTATTCACACTTGGTCTATGACCAATACCACATCTATAAGGCCACTGCCTAAAACCGTGGTCATCAGACGTCATCTGATATTACTGCAGTAATCATGACATTTTTTGGAGCGTGCCAAATATTACCCTCCATTTAAAGTCTGCCAGTTGTGTGTTGTTCATCCTATTCACACTTGGTCGCTGACCAATACCACATTTATAAGGCCACTGCCTAAAACCGTAGTCATCAGACGTTATCCGATATTACTGAGGAGATAATCGTGACATTTCTTGGAGCAAGCTACATATTACCCTCCATTTAAAGTCTGCCAGTTGTGTGTTGTTCATCCTATTCACACTTGATCGCTGACCAATACCACATCTATAAGGCCATTGCCTAAAATCCTGGTCATCAGACGTGATCCGATATTACTGCAGTTATAATCGTGACAATTTTTGGAGCGGGCCAAAAATTACACTCCATTTAAAATGGGAAAAACGCTTGGCAAGGGACAGTGAAGTGGACGTAATGGTGATGGTGCACGCAAAGGCCTATGCCGTGGGCAAGCTGAAATTATGTCTGCTGAGTGAGCACAACAAGCACCCACATCATGGTCACCCTATCTTCCTGTCCCACTTTGTAGGGGGCAGCGGAACCCCACTCTTAAAGCCAGAGCAGTGTGAAAAGGTTGTTGGTTGGATAGCATATAATGCTTCCAGTCACTTTGCCACCACGACCACCGTCTTTCACACTGTCCAGTCTCAGTAGCCATGAGTATGGACCACATATTCCTCACCCTGATCCTCCTTACTCCCACTATGCCGAGTGCCCAGAGACAACTGATCCCACACTTGAATGCTCAGAAGAGCTGTTTACTTTCCCATTTATAGATTTGGGCCTCTCTCCTGGCCCGTTTCAAGTGGGGCAAGAAGAGATCACATGTAGCTATGCCCAAATATTTGAGCAGCCATGGTTACATAAATGCGACTGTCGAAAAGTGCAATTACTGTCGCAAGAGGTGGATGATGATGATGAGACACAATTGCCAGCGAGTCAGAAGGAGGCCCAGGGTGCATACGGGGAAGACGAGGTGGGACATTAACACGAGGAAAGTTGCCAGTCCAACTGTTAGGTCTTCCAGAGTCTGGCTCTTTTTTAAAAACTGTCCAGTTAACCCAAAAAAAGGCTATTTGCAAAATCTGCCATGCCAGCATCATCAGGGGCAGCAAAACTACCAGCCTGACCACCACCAGCAAGCTCAGGCACATGACAGCAAAGCACCCGACTAGTAATGCCAGAGTCCAGAAACAGTGTCTAAGGGTGACAATACTGCCTGTACCGCTGTTGTGCGTGCACGCCAATCCTCTGTCCATGGTGCAGGCGAAGATGCCTCCCGCCCTGCACCTGTAGTTTGACACTCACAACCACCACCATCAGCAACCACGTGCACATCCTTGTCCCAGGGCTGCATTCATTTGTCCCTGCCCCAGTCCTTTGAACGCAAGCGCAAATATGCAGCCAACCAGCCACAGGCCATAGCACTAAACTGCCACATTTCTAAAATGCTTGCACTTTAAATATTGTCTTTTAGGCTCGTGGAGACGCAATCTTTCTTCAACCTCATGGTGGCGGCCATCCCTCAGTACTCGGTTTCCAGCTGCCACTATTTCTCCCTGTGTGGTGTCCCTGCCTTACACAAGCACGTGTCCCAGATCATTAGCCGTGCCCTCAACAATGCAGTTACAGGGAAGGTCCACCTAACCACGGACACATGGACAAGTGCTTGTGGCCAGGGACGATACATCTCGCTGATGGCACACTGGGTTAATAGGGGAAGCCGGGACCCAGTCGGACGGAACACATCCTCCTGACGCCAAGGATTGTGGGCCCTGGGTCAATCAGGGTTGCCCCTACATTATAAAGCTCCTGCACCTCCTCCTCCTCTTCAGCCTCCATCTCCGAAATTACCACATCAGTAGGAAGCTGGAAGCACTGCAGTACTGCATCGGCCAAGTGGCAACAGGCTGTGCTGAAGCTGATATGCTTATGGGACAAACCGCACACCTCTATGGTGTTGTTGACAGCTTTAACAGAGCAGGCAGAACTCTGTCTGTCACCGCTGCACCTACAGCCAGGCATGGTGGTGTGTGACAATGGCCAGAACCTGGTGGTGGCTCTGAAGCTTGGCAACCTCGCACAAGTACCATGCCTGTTCCATGTGCTCAACCTAGTGATTCAGCGGTTTTTCAAAACTTACCCGGATCTGCCGGAGCTGGTTGTCAAAGCAACCCCACAACATGATGATGCCACCCCCGTATTTCACAGTTGGGATGGTATTCTTAGGCTTCCAATCTTCTCCCTTTTTCCTCCAAACTTAACGATGGTCATTATGCCCAAAAAGTTCAATTTTAGTTTCTTCAGACCACAGGACAAGTTTCCAAAAATTAAGGTCTTTGTTCCTGTATACATTTACAAACATTAATCTGGTATCTTTATGTTTCTTTTGGAGTAATGACTTCTTCCTGGCAGAATGGACTTTCAGCCTATGTTGATACAGTACTCGTTTCACTGTGGATATTGACACAATCTTATCAGCTTCTGCCATCATCTTCACAAGGTCTTTTGCTTTTGTCCTTGGATTTATATGCACATGTTGGACCAAAGCACGTTCATGTCTGGGACACAGAACCCATTACCTTCTTGAGCAGTATGAATGCTGGACATTCCCATCTTGTTTGTACTTATGTATAATTGTTTGTACAGATGAGCGAGGCACCTTCAGGTATCTTGAAATTGTACCCAAGGATGAGCCAGACTTGTGAAAGTCCACATTTCTCTTCCTGATATCTTGGCTGATTTCTTTACACTTTCCCATGATGCTACACAAAAAAGAAGTGTGTTTCAGATGTGCATTAAAATACATTCACATCCAAATTTTTTTTTGCTCTTAATCCTGATTATTTATATCTATAACGCCACTGCTTAAAACCATGGTCAGACGTGATATGATATTACTTCTGTAATAATCGTGACATGTTTTGGAGCATGCCAAATATTACCCTCCATTTAAAGTCTGCAAGTTATGTGTTGTTCAACATATTCACACTTGGTCTATGACCAATGCCACATCTATAAGGCCACTGCCTAAAACCATGGTCATCAGACATTATCCGATATTACTGCTGTAATAATCATGACATTTTTTGGAGCATGCCAAATTTTACCCTCCATTTAAAGTCTGCCAGCTGTGTGTTATTCATGCTATTCACACTTGGTCTATGACCAATACCACATCTATAAGGCCTAAAACCGTGGTCATCAGACGTCATCTGATATTACTGCGGTAATCATGACATTTTTTGGAGCGTGCCAAATATTACCCTCCATTTAAAGTCTGCCAGTTGTGTGTTGTTCATCCTATTCACACTTCGTCGCTGACCAATACCACATTTATAAGGCCACTGCCCAAAACCGTAGTCATCAGACGTTATCCGATATTACTGAGGAGATAATCGTGACATTTTTTGGAGCAAGCTACATATTACCCTCCATTTAAAGTCTGCCAGTTGTGTGTTGTTCATCCTATTCACACTTGATCGCTGACCAATACCACATCTATAAGGCCATTGCCTAAAACCCTGGTCATCAGACGTGATCCGATATTACTGCAGTTATAATCGTGACATTTTTTGGAGCGGGCCAAAAATTACACTCCATTTAAAATGGGCAAAACGCTTGGCAAGGGACAGTGAAGTGGACGTAATGGTGATGGTGCACGCAAAGGCCTATGCCGTGGGCAAGCTGAAATTATGTCTGCTGAGTGAGCACAACAAGCACCCACATCATGGTCACCCTATCTTCCTGTCCCACTTTGTAGGGGGCAGCGGAACCCCACTCTTAAAGCCAGAGCAGTGTGAAAAGGTTGTTGGTTGGATAGCATATAATGCTTCCAGTCACTTTGCCACCACCACCACCGTCTTTCACACTGTCCAGTCTCAGTAGCCATGAGTATGGACCACATATTCCTCACCTTGATCCTCCTTACGCCCACTATGCCGAGTGCCCAGAGACAACTGATCCCACACTTGAACGCTCAGAAGAGCTGTTTACTTTCCCATTTATAGATTTGGGCCTCTCTCCTGGCCCGTTTCAAGTGGGGCAAGAAGAGATCACATGTAGCTATGCCCAAATATTTGAGCAGCCATGGTTACATAAAGGCGACGGTCGAAAAGTGCAATTACTGTCGCAAGAGGTGGATGATGATGATGAGACACAATTGCCAGCGAGTCAGAAGGAGGCCCAGGGTGCATACGGGGAAGACGAGGTGGGACATTAACACGAGGAAAGTTGCCAGTCCAACTGTTAGGTCTTCCAGAGTCTGGCTCTTTTTTAAAAACTGTCCAGTTAACCCAAAAAAAGGCTATTTGCAAAATCTGCCATGCCAGCATCATCAGGGGCAGCAAAACTACCAGCCTGACCACCACCAGCAAGCTCAGGCACATGACAGCAAAGCACCCGACTAGTAATGTCAGAGTCCAGAAACAGTGTCTAAGGGTGACAATACTGCCTGTACCGCTGTTGTGCGTGCACACCAATCCTCTGTCCATGGTGCAGGCAAAGATGCCTCCCGCCCTGCACCTGTAGTTTGACACTCACAACCACCACCATCAGCAACCACGTGCACATCCTTGTCCCAGGGCTGCATTCATTTGTCCCTGCCCCAGTCCTTTGAACGCAAGCGCAAATATGCAGCCAACCACCCACAGGCCATAGCACTAAACTGCCACATTTCTAAAATGCTTGCACTTTAAATATTGTCTTTTAGGCTCGTGGAGACACAATCTTTCTTCAACCTCATGGTGGCGGCCATCCCTCAGTACTCGGTTTCCAGCTGCCACTATTTCTCCCTGTGTGGTGTCCCTGCCTTACACAAGCACGTGTCCCAGATCATTAGCCGTGCCCTCAACAATGCAGTTACAGGGAAGGTCCACCTAACCACGGACACATGGACAAGTGCTTGTGGCCAGGGACGATACATCTCGCTGATGGCACACTGGGTTAATAGGGGAAGCCGGGACCCAGTCGGACGGAACACATCCTCCTGACGCCAAGGATTGTGGGCCCTGGGTCAATCAGGGTTGCCCCTACATTATAAAGCTCCTGCACCTCCTCCTCCTCTTCAGCCTCCATCTCCGAAATTACCACATCAGTAGGAAGCTGGAAGCACTGCAGTACTGCCTCGGCCAAGTGGCAACAGGCTGTGCTGAAGCTGATATGCTTATGGGACAAACCGCACACCTCTATGGTGTTGTTGACAGCTTTAACAGAGCAGGCAGAACTCTGGCTGTCACCGCTGCACCTACAGCCAGGCATGGTGGTATGTGACAATGGCCAGAACCTGGTGGTGGCTCTGAAGCTTGGCAACCTCGCACAAGTACCATGCCTGGTCCATGTGCTCAACCTAGTGATTCAGCGGTTTTTCAAAACTTACCCGGATCTGCCGGAGCTGGTTGTCAAAGTACGCCGTCAGTCTGCCCATTTCGGAAAGTCAGCTACAGCTTCCACCACCCTCGCTGTGCTTCAGCAGCGCTTGCAGCTTCCAGCTCATCAACTGGTGTGTGATATCACCATACAGTAGAACTCAACCTTGCATATGTTGGGGAGGATTTGTGAGCAGCAGAGGGCAGTCGTTGAGTACCAGCTTCAATACGCCTGTCGGTATTCAAGTCAGCCTCCACACATAAGAGCTGATGAGTGGGCATAAATGTCTGACATCTGTGCCATCCTCCAAAACTTTGAGGACTCCATCAAGATGGTGAGCGGCGATGACGTCACCATCCTTCTTCTCTGTCTAATGAAACGCTTGTTGCTCACAATTAAAGAGGAGGCATTGCAGGCGGAGCATGATATGGAGCAAGGAACTATACAGGTTGATGCTACACAGCCTAGCCTCATCTCATCTCAATGCAGGTTGGGTGATAATGAGGAGAAGGAGGAACAGGAGGAGGAACAGGAGCTGGTTTCATGCGCTACAGATGTTACTACCCACACAACATTCATAGCGTGGATGGCGTGAGGAGAGGGAGAATGAAGAGGTGGAAAGGTGGAGGATGAGGAGGAGGAAAGCATGGACAGTCGTCCTCTTTGTCAGGAAAGGGAAGTCTTGGCTGTTGGTAGTCTGGCTGTTAGAATCTATGTTGTTTTACTATCGGCCATCTTGTTGTGGTTTGCTGGCTTCTAGTCTTTTCCTCTGGTGCTGGGTGTCTTGGTCACGTGATCTCTTCACTCTTTATTACTTAGCACCTGTCTCCCATTCCATGCTGCACATCAGTGTTGTTACGCTTGTGCTCTGGCTAAGTAGCCTTGTTAAGTTCTTTGTGCTTTGGACAATTGATTGCTTGGGACTTCTTGTTCCACCAGTTTTGTTCCCTTTTATCTTCGTTTCTGCAACTAACTTTTCTGTTAGGAGGTCTCCAGTTTTGCTCCCAGTCCTTAGATCTTTTAGGGACCCCTTTTCCCCTTCCTTCATGTCTTCGTTTCAGTTCAGTGCAGGAGTTTAGGTGCGGCTATTCATAATAGGGCACCCACTCCAGCGTTGGGGGGAAAGCTGAGTCTCAGTGAAGGGACAGCTTTTCCCTCCTATTCCTTAGTTCTAAGTTGCAGTACATAACAGTATGTCCCGCCCTGTTTAAAAAAAAAAAAGTTTTTTTTTTTTTTCTCCTCTCCTCTTCCTGGGTTATCTTCAGTATGTGTACCATCCAGGAGCTTGCTCAATGCTTGAAAGGATTGACTCTGGAGGTTGCCGATCTTCAGCAGTACATGAGTAAATACCCTGCAGAATGCTATGAAGAACTTAAGGTAGGATTACCTGAGTGTTTCTCGGGTAAACAACAGAATTTTTTTTCATTTAAAAACGCTTGTTTGTTGTATTTTCGGCTCAGACCTAAATCTTCTGGGAGTGAACTACAGTGTGTAGGCATTATTATTATTAGTGATGAGCGAGCACTAAAATGCTTGGGTACTCGTTGCTCGGGTCGAGCACATTGTAATACTCGGGTGCTCGACCCGAGCAACGAGCCCAATGTAAGTCTATGGGAAACTCGAGCATTTTTCAGGCGGCTCCACCCGGCGGTCTGCAGAGGGCCTAAAAATTTCCCAAATCGATGGGAACAGTGCCCAAATGACATGGGAACAGCATGGGGAAGACCCCTGGAAGCATTTCTGACTCCCAAGTCACTGCTGTCAACAACGTTGTCAGAGTATTACGCCACTTTTACGGACTCACAATAAAACATACAAAAACAAAACCAAAATGGATTTTCCTGGGAAATATATTAAGGAACATCCTTTCCAGGGTAATGACTTGTATATATGGCAAAATAAATAACCAAAACCAAAAATACTCCTCCACACCTTGGGCTATGTTCACACGTAGTTTTTGATGCGATTTTGCACTTCTGCATTGCTTTCAGCAAAGACAAATGCATACACTGGGAAATGTCATTTTAACATTTTACAACCTTATCTGGCCATGTGGTGTGTGACACATCATCAGACACATGCATACAGTGCTGAAAAGACATGGGACCAGCATGGGGAAGACCTCTGGAACCATTTCTGACTCCCAGGTCACTGCCTAAAAGTGTGCCCATCATAAGTGATTCTTGACGCATGCGAAGATGCCTCCCGCCATGCACCTGTCGTTGCAGACATCACCGTCCACGTCCTTGTCCCAGTGCAGCATTCAGTTTTCCCTACCCCATTCCTTGGAATGCAAGCGCAAGTATGCAGGCAGCCACCCACCCACAGGCTGCAATACTATACTGCTAAATTTTTGACAGCTGCTTGCACTTGAAATGTGGCCTTTTAGGCTCGTGGAGGCGGAAGCTTTTCATAACCTCATGCCTGCGGCGGCCGGGTGTCCATACTCGGTCCCCAGCCGCCACTGTTTCTCCCGGTGTCGTCTCCGCCTTCCACAAGCATGGGTCCCACAACATTACCAGTGCCCTCCCCAGTGCACTTACTGGGAAGGACCGCCTAACCACAAACACGTGGACAGGTGAATGTGGCCAGGGACGGTATGGAGCCACTCCACAGCTTTTTTTGCTGAGAGTTGTATTTAGCTCGGCGAAATGTCTGGCATAGAGGGAAACCATATCTATTCTGGGTGTCATTTCTCCGTCACCAGGTTCCGGACATTGACACACACGACCATGCCTGGCTGTATGTTCAGCGGTGAGAGCCACAGATCAGACTGCTGTGTTACAGCTTTCAACAACTCTGCAGCGCTGGGCGGTTTGTCAATTAAGTATTAAGCATGTTATCTTCAGCACAGCCTGTTGCTGCTTGGCCAAGACAGTGCTGCAGTGCTGTCAGCTTGTGACTGATGTGGTCATTTCGGAGATGGAGGAGGAGGTGCATGAGCTGAACAATGTGATTACATTGTTGCTAAATTGGTGACGCTGTTTTTTATACTAAAGAAAGATCCTATTGTTTTGTTTTTTTTATGTATTTTTTTAAGACAAATGCATTCACCGGGAAATGTCATTTTAACATTTTACAACCTTAGCTGGTAATGTGGTGTGTGACACATCATCAGACACTTCCTGTTTTATTTATGATGGAGGGACTCTGAAAGTCATAAAGCCTACTTTTATAGGGACATCAGACGGCCCTTACTATTCTTAAAAGGCCAGCAGTCGGCCCTAGCTATTGTTAGAGAGCCATCAGCCGGCTATGCTTTGTTGTTCCCATTATTAACAAGTGGGTCTCCTATACTGTTATAGCTTATCCAGTGACTGCAAGGGTTGCCAGAAATTTGGACGCAACCCAATACCCCTTTGAAGAGACATAGAGGAGGGTCTCAGTAAAAAAATGTTCCCATTATAAAGGATCGGGTCTCCTATAAGTGGTAATGCACATGCTGTGACTGCAAGGGCTGCCAAAATTTGGGAAAAACCCCATTAAGAATTTAAAGACACATAGAGCAGGGCCACAGTAACAAGGTACGACATGTTCCCATTAGAAAGGAGAGGGTCTGCTATACAGTTATAGGGTATGCAATGAGTCCAATGGCTGACAATTTTAGGAAAAAACCCACTAAGAATTTAAAGACACACAGAGCAGGGCCACAGTAACAAGGTACGACTTGTTCCCATTAGAAAGGAGAGAGTCTGCTATACAGTTATAGGGTATGCAGTGAGTCCAACAGCTGACAATTTTAGGAAAAACCCCACTAAGAATTTAAAGACACATGGAGCAGGGCCACAGTAACAAGTACGACATGTTCCCATTAGAAAGGAGAGAGTCTGCTATACAGTTATAGGGTATGCAGTGAGTCCAACGGCTGACAATTTTAGGAAAAACCCCACTAAGAATTTATAGACACATGGCCCCGGAGCTGGGCTCACTGAGTGACAGGACACCGCTCCTGAGCTCAGCTCCGGGGCCCGCTCGCTGGTGCGGCTCATTATCCCTGGCTCCTCAGCATCAGCGGTCAGAGAATTAAAGCTAGGGACACATAGGACATGTGAGTATAAGGATTTTATTATTTTATTCTTATTTTTACAGGTGGACACTGCGGGAGCAGACACTACTACCCTCATCATTGTCTCCTGCTGGTGCTGATCGCAGAACCGGTAGGAACCATGATGAGGGCAGTGTTCAGCACCCCGCGCATGGGAACAGTGCTAACTGTACAGTGATTCCCAGGCACCGTTCCGTGTGATCTTGATGCTGCTCAGGGGTGGCACATGGTTGCCACATGTGACACACAGGGAAACATGAGACACGGATATCTCTGGTACCGGTTTATACCGAAATATACGGACATGTGAAACCGGCCTAAATCGGCTGCGAAAAATCCTCCGAATAAACAAACTGCTCAATCGTCAGGTGAAATGATCTTTTGGGATGCACACAACATTATCATTCTTGGCACAAGACTTGTGCTGCCGAGAACAATGACAGCCAATGAACAATCGTCTAATACAGATCATTCAGAGTGTATCTGAAGCGCAGTATTCCTGTGTAAATTGTCTATTAACCCCTTAGTGACTGAGACAATTTGGACATTAATGACCAGGCCAAATTTTTGAATTCTGACCAGTGTCACTTCATGTGGTAATAACTCTGGAACGCTTCAATGGATCCCGCTGATTCTGAGACTGTTTTTAGTGACATATTGTATTTCATGATAGTGGTAAAAAATTTTGATACGACAATTTGGTGAAAATTTTGAAAATTTTGCAATTTTCAAACTTTTAATTCCTATGCCTTTAAACCAGAGAGTTATGTCACACAAAATAGTTAATAAATAACATTTCCCATATGTTTACTTTACAACAGCACAATTTTTAAAACATATTTTTTTGTTTGTTAGGAAGTTAGAAGGTTTAAATGTTGACCAGTGATTTCTAATTTTTCCAACAAAATTTACAAAACTATTTTTATATGGACCATATCACATTTGAAGTGACTTTGGGAGGCCGATATGACAGAAAATACCCAAAAGTGACACCATTCTAAAACCTGCACCCCTCCAAGTCCTCAAAATCGCATTCAAGAAGTTTATTAACCCTTCAGGTGCTTCACAGGAACTAAAGCAATGTGGAAGCAAAAATGAAAATTTTTTCATAAAAATTTTACTATAGCCCCAAATTTTTTATTTTCACAAGGGTAACAGGATAAAATGGACCACAAAATTTTTTGTGCAATTTCTACTGAGCATGTTGATTCCCCATATGTGGGGGAAAACTATTGTTTGGGCACACAACAAGGCTTGGAAGGGAAGGAGCACCGTTTTGACTTTTTGAACGCAAAACAGACTGAATCAAGAGTGGATGCCATGTCACATTTGGAGAGCCCCTGACATGAAAAACAGCAGAAACCCCCACAAGTGACAGCATTTTGGAAACTAGCCCCCTCAAGGAATAACACATTTAGATGTGAGAACAAATTTTTTTTTTTTCTTTACAAAAACACTGTTTTAGCACCAAATTTGGACCCAACAATTTGTTCTGCAATTTCTCCCGCATGTGGCAGCATTCTATATGTGGATATACACTACTGTTTGAGCACCCGGCAGGGATCAGATGGGAAGGAGCGCTACTTGGCTTTTAGAACGCAGATTCCTTTTGAATAGATTATGGGCTCCATTAGTTTAGCCCCTGAGGTGCCAAAACAGCAGAACCCCCACCCCCAGGTCACCCCATATTGGAAACTCCACTACCTAAGGAATTCATCTAGGGGTGTAGTGAGATTTTGAACTCATGGATGCCTCACAGAATTTTATAACATTGAGACATGGAAATTTGTTCTCAGTAGCGATCTGGGAGTCAGAGATGCTTCCAGGGGTCTTCTCCATGCTGTTCTCCTTCCATTCAGCACTTTTACCATCCATTTCATCATTTTCAGTGCCCCCCAGATCTCCTTGTAGGGTCTTCTGGAAAAATGCTTTGATTTCTCATTGACGCTCATTATACTCGTTACTTGAAATGAGCATCCAAGCATTAGAAATTGTTGAGGTCGAGCAACGAGCATCTGAGCATTTTAGTGCTCACTCATCTCTAATTTTTACCTGTGGATTTTCAGCATTTTATGCAATGCAATGCAATTCTGACTTTAAACTCTGAATGTCCACATGAAAATTGACATGTTGAGGATTTCAAACACACACGGCTGGTCAGTTTACGCTATGTAAAAAAAAATTAAACAGTGGACCCCAGGATGGGGGACATTATACAAGGAAGGGGCCTAGGATGGGGGTTATTATACCAGCAAGGAGCCCAGGATGGGGGACATTACACCAGGAAGGGGTTAAGGATCGGGATTATTATACCAAGATGGAGGTCATTATACCAGGAATGGGCACAGTATACCAGGAAGGGGTCCAGGATGGGAGAAATTATACTAGGAAGGGGCTGGGAATTCTGGGACATGGTTATACAATGGAGGACATTATAACAGGAAAGGGTCCATGATGGTGTCAGGATGGTGTACAATATTACAGTAAGGGGCCCAGTACAGGAGACATTACACCAGGAAGCCCCCATGATGGGGGACAGTATACCAGGATGGGTGACATTGTTACACGAAGGTACCAGAATGTGGAACATTATTACAATAAGGGGTCAAGGACAGGGGACATTATACCAGGAAGAGGCTCAGGATGGGGGACATTATTACTGGAAAGGGCTCAGGATGGAGGACATTTTACCAGAAAGAGTACAGGACAGGGGACATTATACAACCCCTGGCAAAAATTATGCTTGGTCTGAAAAAATTACCCTTACTGAGTACCACATTTTTAATCTTGATTTCTTTTAGTGTTTCTTAAAGCCCTAAAGTTGCCATTTGAAATGACTTTAGTTTTGTGCCATGTCTGTGATCTGCTTTTTTTCAACAACATTAAACAACTGAATGAACATCCTCCGAGCCCGGTGATTCCATAATTTTTTCCAGGGGTTGTAATAGGAAGAGGCAAAGGATGGAGGAAATTATACCAGGAAGAGGTGTAGGTGGAGGTGACGCGCCCCCTGGGCCGTGGGGTACCAGGTGCTGGGCCTATGGATGCCGGTATGGGGGATATCACGGTGGCTGGCCCGGTCCGTGACCCAGGGTGGTCAGTAAAAGGGGGAATATGTATAGGGGATTTGGAAAGTTCTGGAGCCGTCCTCTGGAGCTGGTGTTACGGCAGCAGGGATGGTGTGGCTCTCCACAGGTAGAGCTAGCTCCAGGGCAGCGTGAGGTGTAATGGATGGTGGTGCAGGGAGAGACGGCAGGATGGTCCCGGAGGAAAGAAGGACACTCACACGGGGGTAAGCTTCTGTACCTTTACTGGTGATGTTGCAGGCACGGTCCAGGGTACTCCGGACAAGGGCGCACTTTTGGACTCTCCCTAGTGAGCGGGTATAGGGCCTCCTGATCCGTGGCTTTACTCGCTAAGCTTCTGACCTGCCTGGAGCTAGGCCTAGCTTGGTTGCTGTCTCTCTTTTGCACCTGCTGACCTGGTGGTAGGGCCTACTCTTGCAGATCACTCTCCCTGGATGCTGGGGCCTCCGTGACTCCTAGCCCTGGTACTGCAATCAGTATTTGGTGAACCTGGGACCTGTAGTCCTCCAGGGATTCCGGTGGTTCCTACTGGGTATTGAGGGTCCCTGTAGGCGCGGACCCGGTGTCCGGTATATATCTCGGGGTGAGCCTGGTAAGCTCCTCTGCCCCCTTGGCTACTTCTTCCTTCTCCTCTATCCTTCGGCCACACTCAGGGCCCTCACTAGGCCTTCACACGTGCTGTAGGCCTTGGCTCGCTAAGCACAGCAGCCAGCTTGCTGCCTCTTCGCTGCTCTCTGAGCGTCAGCACGCTCTCTGCTCAACTCTGAGCTCTGTCCCTCTCTGTGTCTGAGAGACTCACTAACTAGACTGAGCTGCCTGGCTCCACCCTCCCTTTATATATCCCTGAAGGACTCCCTCTGGTGGTCTGAGGTGGTAGGGTGGAGGTGTGTGAATGTGTGAGGGCCTCTTGTGGAGAAGTCCATCCATGCACCCTTCTGGGTTCTGTGGCACCAGTGCACAGCAGGGCGCCACAGAGGGACATTATTACAGGATGGTGGTCAAGATGGGGGACAATATTAAAGAAAGCGGCCAGGATGGGGAATATTGCAAAATCATTGCAAAATGAGCAGAAATGCAGACATGCATTGCACACTTAGGTATAGTTGTGAGAAGAACCAAATTTGTTCATATTATGTGATGTATTGGAATTTATGAATGTGTCTATCATAATGCAATGGCAATCTGAACTGTGGGTACAGTATAGAAAGTATAGAGTAGTAAAGGCACAGACAAGTGATGCGAACAAAGGATGATTATTTCCTCCATCAACAGATGACTTATGAAATAATAATAATAATAATGAAACAATTTATATAACATAACCATTATATCCCTAAATGTATTACACTGTAGTAAAACAGATAACCTTTCCTAAGGCTAGGGTCAAACAAGCATATATGTCTCATCCAAGGGAATTGGGTCGATTAGACAAATCACACTCTGATAAAACTCTAATTAGAGTTTTATCAGAGCATGATCATAGTGTGTTCCGATTCTGTTGGATGAGAAGATGGAGAACAAAATTTCTCCATCTTCTCCATTATGTCAGTCCATGAAAATCGGACTGCACTCAAATGTAATCTGAGTGCAGTCCAATATTTTCCTTCGACTCATAGACTTGCATTGCCAAGTGCGCTCCGAATTTTGGATCAAACTAGTACATGCTGCAATTGTTTTCCTCGGACCAGCTCTGTCTGAGAAAAAAATCTGACATTTGCACAGCCCTATACAATAATAATGATCTAAGTGCGATCCTATGTTTTGTTGGATCACACTAGGACTGATAATACGGTTGTCTGCTCAAGCCCTTAGAATAGGTCATCAATGTAAGAGTGATTGGGGTCTGACACACAGAAGCCCCACACAGGGCCAATTGTAGCTTTTCTGCAATCTAAAGGTCCGTTTACATGAACTGGCCAGTGGCACTATATGACCGCTGATCAATAAACTAAGTATCAATGGTTGTTTCAGTGGCAGTTTACGCAGGCAGACCAAAGCAAACGATGAAAACTGAGTGATCGATCATAGTTCTCGGCAGTGTGAGACCTGTTTATCCAGGACGATGCCAAGCTGAGAATGATGATCTTTTGTTTTGCACAAAATATAATTTCCCCCGATGAATGAGTGTTTTACTGATTTATGGAATGATTGGCAGCCTGATTACACGTCAAGATAACAGTGAAACCAGTGTTTTGAACAATGCTTGCTCCTTACTAAGTGGTTTGTCCCTCACTTAGGGGCATCTCCATTTAGAGTGTGATTGATTCTTATAATTGTTATTATTGTTTTTGCCGTTTTCATTTAAGGTATTTATTTCTATCAGAATTCTGGATGATTACATCGATATGAAATGTTTTGCTGTAGTTTAATCATGGTTCTTTGAATTTCCCCATCATGTCTGGTGCAAGTAGTGACATTTGTTGTCCTATATTGCAGCCCTGTCTGCCTGTGAGATGGAAGCTGAGAGGAAGCTGCAGACGTGTCAGTTATAAGCGCACACAGCTCTGCAGTGAGATCAGGAGAGCAGAGAGCGGCCATCACACATCACACTGGGAACTCCCCTTCATGTGAGATAAGGAGGCAGAGTTATCTTCCAGGCAGCGTCGTCCCCAGAGCCAGGAAGAGGTCATTTACATAAAGTGATAAAAGATGATTTATCAGCAACAAGGCATCAGATATGAGGCATACAGGCATCACTCTCCTCTGCAGTCCATAACCTATATGCCCATATTAATAGTTTACAGCAGGCCAGAATTGCTAATCTGGCGCACCGGGCATTTTCCCAGTGGTCCACGGATGTGTGCATTGTAGTAGGCCACGGGGCCCGCTGATCCGGCCACCGGCCTGCTGATCCGGCCACCGACCCGCTTTTCTGGCCGCTGGCCCCTTAAATCTGGAGGCACAGCCGGGATTGGGGCGCTCTGCGCCTGCACGCAGGGTTCACTATTTGAACCGCTGCATGCGTCACATATAAGAACACATCAGCGTTCTCTGTGGGAGGAGAGCGCGATCCTCTCTCCCGCCTTTACAACACCGGCTGCAGCTGTTGGTGCAGCGCAGCCCGGTGCCGTACCGAATCAGGAAGCGGATCTATGCAGCTCTGCTCCTACCTGGGTGAGTACAGTGGCATGATGATGTATGCTGTTGTTTAGCCAGTAAAAAACATGTTTCTGGTACCCAGGGGTGGGGGGTGGGGGATGACCTCTGGGGCTGGGGGCTTACATATGGGGCTAGGGGCTGACCTCTGGGGCTGGGGGATTACTTATGGGTCTGGGGGCTGACCTCTGAGGCTGGGGGCTTACTTATGGGGCTAGGGGCTGACCTCTGGGGCTGGGGGATTACTTATGGGGCTGGAGGCTTACTTATGGGGCTGGGGGCTGACTACTAACTTCTGGGGCTGACTGATGTGTTTATGGATCTGTGATACATATTCAGCAGTTGCTGTGTGTCCTATGTGATGTATATGTGTCTCCTGTGATGTGTGTTTCATAATATAGTATAATGTGGTCTTAATTATAATGTAAAGTTGTGTATATACAGTACAGACCAAAAGTTTGGACACACCTTCTCATTTAAAGATCTTTCTGTATTTTCATGACTATGAAAATTGTACATTCACACTGAAGACACCAAAACTATGAATTAACACATGTGGAATTATATACTTAACAAAAAAGTGTGAAACAACTGAAAATATGTCTTATATTCTAGGTCCTTCAAAGTAACCACCTTTTGCTTTGATGACTGCTTTGCACACTCTTGTCATTCTCTTGATGAGCTTCAAGAGGTAGTCACCGGAAATGGTTTTCACTTCACAGGTGTGCCCTGTCAGGGATTTCTTGCCTTATAAATGGGATTGGGACCATCAGTTGTGTTGTGCAGAAGTCTGGTGGATATGTGTCACCCTGGCCTGGATGCCACAAGTGTAATTAAAGCTGTGTCTGAGAGCAAGGGGGGGGTTCTTTAGTCAGGGGAACATTAGCATGCAGTACCTCCTGTCTCAGGCCAGTAGGGGGAGCAGGCTGCCCCTATAAAAGCTGTTACTGGGGGCAGGGTTAGAGAGAACTTGATGGCCTGTCTCAGCACTGAGACTTGTCCCAGAGCAGAGCAGGGACAGAAAGTTGTATTGCACCTAAGAGGAAGTGTGGCAGGAGGAGAGCCACAAGCCAGAGACAAGAGGCGAAGAGAGCCTGTCTTGGCAGATAAAAGACTTACTTTACCAGACTTTGGTGTCTGAGGCTGGGAGGATTCTACATCCTCCAGCAGATAACCAGTCCACAAGGGACTGTATATTCCTTGGCCTAAGAAGCCTGGAGGCCCTGCCACAACCGAAGGGACCAGTAAAGCCGTACAAGGCTGGGAGCAGAAAGGAACCCACGTCGCAGGCCAAACAGGTGAGAATACACGGAAAGCTCGGAAACGTGGGCTGTTACCCTATAACGAGGAGATAGCCAGAAGGAGCGCAGAAAGCACGGTAGGCCTACACCCTCACCCTGACCAGGGCCAATTTCCCCGTTGCTCTCAGACATCCAGGTCCCCTCCTAGCTGGGACTGTTTATGAGTCAGTTTACCTGTTTCAGTAAAGACCCTGGACTGCAACCTATTGTCTGTGTGCTCCTTCGCGCCTCCAGCACTACCAGTACTGGGACTCTCACCACCATCACTCCCACCATCCACTACACTGCCCTGGACCGCACTCTTCCCGTGGGGAGTCACACCATCCCAGCTGCACACATCATCAGCCCCAGCGGTCTGCCTTGCAGCGGCGGTTCCTAATGACCGCAAATCCACGGGTGGCGTAGTCGGACATAATCAACAACACATAACGGACTACCACTGGCCTGACCACCCTGAGCCACGGAACCGGGTTGCCACTACTACTCCCATCGTTCCCCCTATTGCCCGGATCCGAGTGCCCCACGGCCCAGGGGGCAAGTCAGATACACAGCTGATAGTCCTACTGAATAGACTGTTAGAATTTGTATTATGGCAAGAAAAAAGCAGCTAAGTAAAGAAAAACGAGTGGCCATCATTACTTTAAGAAATGAAGGTCAGTCAGTCCGAAAAATTGGGAAAACTTTGAAAGTGTCCCCAAGTGCAGTTGCATAAAACATCAAGCGCTACAAAGAAACTGGTTCATATGAGGACCGCCCCAGGAAAGGAAGACCAAGAGTCACCTCTGCTTCTGAGGATAAGTTTATCCGAGTCACCAGCCTCAGAAATCGCAGGTTAACAGCAGCTCAGATTAGAGACCAGTTCAATGCCACACAGAGTTCTAGCAGCAGACACATCTCTTCAACAACTGTTAAGAGGAGACTTTGTGCAGCAGGCCTTCATGGTAAAATAGCTGCTAGGAAACCACTGCTAATGACAGGCAACAAGCAGAATAGACTTGTTTGGGCTAAAGAACACAAGGAATGGACATTAGACCAGTGGAAATATGTGCTTTGGTCTGATGAGTCCAAATTTGAGATCTTTGGTTCCAACCACCGTGTCTTTGTGCGACGCAGAAAAGGTGAACGGATGGACTCTACATGCCTGGTTCCCACCGTGAAGCATGGAGGAGGAGGTGTGATGGTGTGGGGGTGCTTTGCTGGTGACACTGTTGGGGATTTATTCAAAATTGAAGGCATACTGAACCAGCATGGCTACCACAGCATCTTGCAGCGGCATGCTATTCCATCCGGTTTGCGTTTAGTTGGACCATCATTTATTTTTCAACAGGGCAATGACCCCAACACACCTCCAGGCTGTGTAAGGGCTATTTGACCAAGAAGGAGAGTGATGGGGTGCTACGCCAGATGACCTGGCCTCCACAGTCACCAGACCTGAACCCAATCGAGATGGTTTGGGGTGAGCTGGACCGCAGAGTGAAGGCAAAAGGGCCAACAAATGCTAAGCATCTCTGGGAACTCCTTCAAGATTGTTGGAAGACCATTTCCGGTGACTTCCTCTTGAAGCTCATCAAGAGAATGCCAAGAGTGTGCAAAGCAGACATCAAAGCAAAAGATGGCTACTTTGAAGAACCTAGAATATAAAACATATTTTCAGTTGTTTCACACTTTTTTGTTAAGTATATAATTCCACATGTGTTTGTTCATAGTTTTGATGCCTTCAGTGTGAATGTACAATTTTCATAGTCATGAAAATACTGAAAAATCTTTAAATGAGGTGTGTCCAAACTTTTGGTCTGTACTGTATAGTGTAGAGATGTTTATATAGTATGGTGCTGTGTACATAGTGTAGTATATAGTTTGGAATCCACACTATATACACAGGCACATCCCTACACTATATAATATATATAGTATATAAACAGCTCGACTCTATATTCTTTTGCACAGTATATAGTGTGGAGCTGGGTATATAATTGATTGTAGAATATATTGTGGAGCTGTGTATGATTTGTATACTTCCCCTGCCCTGTATACATGGTGTCATTCTCAGTATCTGCTCTTATTATGTTTGCGTGTGTGTGTACATACATACACGCATAATATAATAATATATATATCTCAACAATCTGATTAATTGTCAAAAAAATGGAGTACTCTTCTTTATTAGCCCATGTGGTTATGTTTCGGATTCATGTTCTGTTATGGAACTGAATTGTCGTCATAGAGGCTGGCATCTGCAGGGTACAAATGTATATATACAATGCACAGTACCACTCATCCTGTCCTGTATATATACAATGCACAGTACTACTCCTCCTGTCCTGTATATATAGACTGCACAGTACCACTCCTCCTGTCCTGTATATATACACTGCACAGCACCACTCCTCCTGTCCTGTATATATACACTGCACAGCACCACTCCTCCTGTCCTGTATATATACACTGCACAGTACCACTCCTCCTGTCCTGTACATATACACTGCACAGTACCACTTCTCCTGTCCTGTATATATACACTGCACAGTACTACTTCTCCTGTCCTGTATATATACACTGCACAGTACCACTCCTCCTGTCCTGTACATATACACTGTACAGTACCACTCCTCCTGTCCTGTATATATACACTGCACAGTACCACTCCTCCTGTCCTGTATATATACAGTGCACAGTACCACTCCTCCTGTCCTGTATATATACACTGCACAGCACCACTCCTCCTGTCCTGTATATATACACTGCACAGTACCACTCCTCCTGTCCTGTACATATACACTGCACAGTACCACTCCTCCTGTCCTGTATATATACACAGCACAGCACCACTCCTCCTGTCCTGTATATATACACTGCACAGTACCACTCCTCCTGTCCTGTATATATACACTGCACAGTACTACTCCTCCTGTCCTCTATATATACACTGCACAGTACCGCTCCTCCTGTCCTGTATATATACACTGCACAGCACCACTCCTCCTGTCCTGTATATATACACTGCACAGTACCACTCCTCCTGTCCTGTATATATACACTGCACAGTACTACTCCTCCTGTCCTCTATATATACACTGCACAGTACCGCTCCTCCTGTCCTGTATATATACACTGCACAGCACCACTCCTCCTGTCATGTATATATACACTGCACAGTACCACTTCTCCTGTCCTGTATATATACACTGCACAGCACCACTCCTCCTGTCCTGTATATATACACTGCACAGCACCATTTCTCCTGTCCTGTATATATACACTGCACAGTACCACTTCTCCTGTCCTGTATATATACACTGCACAGAACCACTCCTCCTGTCCTGTATATATACACTGCACAGTACCACTCCTCCTGTCCTGTACATATACACTGCACAGTACCACTCCTCCTGTCCTGTATATATACAGTGCACAGTACCACTCCTCCTGTCCTGTATATATACACTGCACAGCACCACTCCTCCTGTCCTGTATATACACTGCACAGTACCACTCCTCCTGTCCTGTATATATACACTGCACAGCACCACTCCTCCTGTCCTGTATATATACACTGCACAGCACCACTCCTCCTGTCCTGTATATATACACTGCACAGCACCACTCCTCCTGTCCTGTATATATACACTGCACAGTACCACTCCTCCTGTCCTGTATATATACACTGCACAGCACCACTCCTCCTGTCCTGTATATATACACTGCACAGCACCACTCCTCCTGTCCTGTATATATACACTGCACAGCACCACTCCTCCTGTCCTGTATATATGTGGCACCCCAGGGGTCTGGTTTCCACAGTAACAAGCAATGTTATGTCTGAGAGCAGGTGGGAGGTCTCTTGGTCAGGAATCCTATGCATGCCACACCTCCTGCCCAGTCCTGGGAGGGGAAGAACTTCCCCTGTATAAACCTGGGGCTGAGGCAGGTTTAGAGAGTTCGGAGGGAGAGTGCAGCCAGGAGGGCTGACAGGGAGCTGTGGCTCCGGCTGGGCCCAGCTCCTGGGCCATGCCAGAAGTAGAGACAGAGAAGAGAAGCAGCTATGGGAAGAAACATCAGGAGCTCTGTGGGAGCAGTGTTACAAGGAGTCAGGGGCTGGCAGCTGCAGAGCTCGCCCTGACTGAGAAGATTTCTTACCGGACCCGGAGTCCGAGGCTGTGGGGACTAACTCCTACCCAGCAGCAGAATCCGTCAGGCAGGGGATTTCAGGTCCCCTGGCCAAGAAACCCGAAGGCACGGTCACACGCATGGGACCAGCACCGCCGTCGTGGAGCGGAAGCTACTAGAAGGCCCCAAGTCACCGGCCATACGGGTGAGCACCACACGGTACACTCAGGGACGTGGGCTACTTATACCCGCTTCTAAAAAGGTAGCCAGAAGAGTGCAGTCAGTTTGGGAGGCCTACAACTCCGCCTGGCCAGGGGAGATCCCATCTGCTCAAGGACTGACCAGGCCCCAATCGCTAGCCAGTACTCCGGGAGGGTCTATCGTTGTCACCAGTAAAGACCCTGAACTACACCGTACCGTCTCCGAGTGGTTCCTGCTACCCCCATCATCCACCTCGGCTGCCCTGAGGCCATACCCCTCCCGTTGGGGGTTATACCACCACGCTGCACAATCTCACCACCGGCCTCAGCGGTCTGCCCTGCAGCGGCGGCTCCAAAGCTGCATTCAACGGGTGGCG
The DNA here is from genome assembly GCF_046119375.1 of Phyllobates terribilis. Classification (NCBI taxonomy): domain Eukaryota; kingdom Metazoa; phylum Chordata; class Amphibia; order Anura; family Dendrobatidae; genus Phyllobates; species Phyllobates terribilis. The sequence goes on from NW_027364799.1 coordinate 101,504, forward strand.
TAGTCGTCCTACATCTACTGCTAAATACAGCGCCACTTAGTTTGACTCCCTGGGCACGGACCGGATCACCGCCACGAGACTACAACCCTCAACAGATCCGGCTCCGGGTAAGCTCCCGCGTGCGCAACGCAGCGCGACACAGGCCCAGGGGCGCGTCATATATACACTGCACAGCACCACTCCTCCTGTCCTGTATATATACACAGCACAGCACCACTCCTCCTGTCCTGTGCATATACACTGCACAGCACCACTTCTCCTGTCCTGTATATATACACTGCACAGCACCACTCCTCCTGTCCTGTATATATACACTGCACAGCACCACTCCTCCTGTCCTGTATATATACACTGCACAGCACCACTCCTCCTGTCCTGTATATATACACTGCACAGCACCACTCCTCCTGTCCTGTATATATACACAGCACAGCACCACTCCTCCTGTCCTGTGCATATACACTGCACAGCACCACTTCTCCTGTCCTGTATATATACACTGCAGGTCTTTTTTTTATTGATAGAATAAGTACAGTACATGACAGAACAATAATACATTACAGGACACCAAACATATGAACAAAACAAGACGACAAATCACAGAAAATAGAAACAAAATAAATCCCCCCAGGAATATATACATATACAAGAAATAAATATTATAAAACCTATAAAACCTCCGGCCCAGCTTCATTCATACTACTATATACAATCCCACACAACGCTCACACTGTCCTATATACACATAAAACACCGTCCTATATACAAGATTATATACAATAAAACGCTAGAAACACAAAACACTAAACCTAATATAACGTATATACAACCGGAAACTAACACTAACCTACTGGTCCCACTGCCTGACCTTACAGTCACACCCTTACCGCACCTCATTCACACCACAGAAAACCAAAAATAACAATATATACAATAGTGACATGAACAATTTTAAACCTTTTTTTGTTTTGTATATTTTTTTTTTTTGTATTTTTTTTTTAATATTTTTTTTGTAATTTTTTAATATATATATAAAACACACACCTACACTAACTATCCCGCCACCCCTGATCCAGCTCTGGCCACAAAGTTCAGGATTACTCCGAGCTAGGATCAGACCCCAAAGTTTTTCCCCAGGCGGGGCCTGGACCAGGCCAGATCAGTCCTCTTATCACCGCTGATGAAGAACTTCCCCAAATCCCCCACCCAACCTAACTAAAACCCCCTATTATACATTATATACAATATATACAGAACACAACCTACACACTCACCATCCAAGGCTCAAGTTCGATGCCGGCAAACCTTCTATTCAGGAGACAGAAATACAAAACAAAAATCTAGGGTGGAAAGACATCAGCCCACCACCAGGATATAGGAGTACTACCGGACTAAGGCACCCTGAAGGAAAAGCCCCTCCAGAGACGGGCCGCCCTCCGGGCACCCAGTCTTTCATACTCCAGAGAATGTACCTTCACCAGGTCACCTAGGATGTTCCTACAGACTTCATCTACATGGAGGATTTTACTCTGCGTCGAAACTAAAACTCGTGCGTTCCACGTGAAATACCTGACCACTGCGCTGACTATGAATAAAGTGTCTCGGTCCCTTCTCCCAAGGTCTCCGAACGCTCCATAGGCCCACCCGGGGTAGGACAGAGTAGCCAGCCGCAGCCAACCAATGGAAGTCCCCACCCTGTTGTACACCTCTGTATTAAAGGGACAATGAAGCAGAAAGTGCTCCATGCTTTCCAGCACGTTAGCACAAGCCTCACGGGGGCAATTCCTGTCCTCGGAGCTCCTGTACTTCAAATTGTCCCTCACATACAGCTTACCATGGAAGCAGCGCCAAGTCAAGTCCCAGTACTTCTCGGGGATCCTGCTAGAATTTAACAAACTCAACCCAACCTCCAGATCCCGACTTGGGCAGTCTTTGAGGGCCAATGGACTCTGAAAATGAGAAACCAAGACCCTCATATCGAGGAGTTTCCTCGGGAGGGACCTCACCTCCCACATTCCCAGACCCCACCGGCGGATTATTTTCAGAACTGGGGTAACATAAGCCGGGAGATGCCCGTGTGGTGTGCGAAGATCCTTCAATCTTCCCCCTGTCTCCCATTCCTGGAAGAAAGGCTGAAACCATCCCTTGCAGGAGAATACCCACGGAGGAACCCTCTCTTTCCAGAGGTTTGACACGTTCACTTTCAAGAAGGTGTTCACTAGGAACACCACGGGGTTCACCATATTCAAACCCCCTAGTCTCCTCGTGTGGTAAGTGACCTCCCGCTTGACTAGGTTCAGTCTGTTACCCCATAACATCTGGAAGAACAGACTGTAGACCCGTGTCCAGAGAGGCTCTGGCAAGACACAGACGCTGCCCAGGTAGATTAGCAAGGGGAGCAGGAAAGCTTTGCACAGGCCAACCCTTTCCCTCAGGGTCAAAGAACATCCCCTCCATTGGTCCACTCTTTGGGTGACACCTTTGATTCTGCCTTCCCAGTTTTTCGTGGAGTAATCACCCTGGCCGAATTCGATGCCCAGGACTTTGGCATGTTCTTGGGGTTCGGGGAGGGTGTCCGGAAGATCAAACCCGGGATCTCCGCCTCCCAGCCAGAGACTCTCACACTTATCCTGGTTGACCTTGGACCCGGATGCTCCGAGTAGCGCTCCACTCGCTGCCTCCCCTTGCGAAGAAACAAATACGGTGACATCGTCCGCGTAGGCCACCACCCTCAGGATAGCCTCCGGTGCCGCCCGGCCCATCCGCACCCCCGCCAACAGTCCACAATTGATCCTTCTGAGGAAGGGATCGATTGCAAACGCGTAAAGCAAAGGGCTAAGAGGACAGCCCTGACGGACACCGGATCCTACCCCGAAAGGTCGTCCAATCCACCCATTCACCAGAGGGAAAGTCTCAGCCCCTGCATATAAGGTCTTAAGCCTGTCCACAAACCCTCCAGGCAGACCATACCTCAAAAGAGTGGACCAGAGGTACTCGTGGTTAACCCGATCAAAGGCTTTTGCCTGATCCAAGGTCAGCAAGAACCCCTTCCAGAGGCCCGCCCTGCCTTGCTCCACGGCCTCTCGGACACCTAGAACAGCACTAAAAGTGCTACGGCCAGGAACGCAACAGTGCTGAACCTCCGAAAGGAGCCGGGGTGCAAACTTCACCAGCCTGTTGAAAAGTATCTTAGCCAAAATCTTCCTGTCCACATTGAGAAGTGCTATGGGACGCCAGTTCTCAATGCGTGACGGATCCTTACCCTTTGACAAAATGCTCAAAGCTGACCTCCTTAACGATCTCGGCAGAGTGCCCGAGGAGAGACACTCGTTAAGCACCTGAGTCAAGAGGGGGACCAAAGAGTCCCTAAAGGTCCTAAAGAACTCGGCTGTTAAGCCATCCGGACCTGGCGACTTTTTGGGCCTAAGCCCATCGATCGCCAGTCTCACTTCCTCTTCTTTGATCGCTTCTGCCAAATCGCCCAGCGAGAGGTCAGCCCCTGGCTCAGGAACAGATTCAGTCAGGAAAGCCGACATCCCGTCACGATCAAGCTCCCTCTTTCCCAAGAGGTGCGAGTAGTAGGAACTGACGACCTCCAAGATCACTGACCTGGACCTTCTCAGGGACCCCGTACTGTCCACCAGCCCCGTCACTATCTTACTATTCACTGACATCTTACAGTTTCTGTAAGGGTCGGGCGAGCAGTACTTCCCGTAGTCCCTCTCGAAAACCATAGATGCGTGCCTATCGTACTGAAACCTCTTCAGCAAGGACTTCACTCTGGAGATCTCCTCGCGGCTACCTCCAGTCAAGACAAGATGCTCGAGTTTCCTCCTCAGGCTCTGATACAGGCGATCCCTGTTCAGGCTTCTGAAGTTCGAGAGCTGCCGGAAGAATCTCGCCACCCGATTTTTGAACATCTCCCACCACTCTGACTTAGTGTTACTTAGGCCCAGCAATGGTACCTGGCTCTGAAATAATTCCTCAAAAGAACGTCTTACAGCTTCTTCCTCAAGGAGTGACGAATTCAGCTTCCAATAACCTCTTCCCATCCGAGGAGTCTCTGTAACGTTCAGAGAAAACATAATCAAACAGTGATCGGAGAACTCCACCTCCACAACCAACAACGGTGAAGAGACGGCCTCCTCCTTCAAATAAAACCTGTCTAGCCTAGACCTGCACTGACTACCTCTAGAAAAGGTGAATCCCGTGTTGCCCGGGTTGTGCCGGATGTGGACATCCACCAGGCGAGCCTCACTCACTATCCTGTTTAACGCGACCCAGTCATAAGACAGCCGGTCTCCGGAACCTCCTCTATCACAGGATCTCGTGACATTGTTGAAATCCCCTCCGAAGACCACCTGCTGACTCGAAAATAAAAAAGGTTTGATCTTCAGGAAGAGACATTTGCGGTCCCACTTGGACTGGGGACCATAGATGTTAATGAGCCGAAGCTCTTGTCCCCCCATGGAGACATCTAGGATCAAGCATCTCCCCATTTCTAATTCGATCACTCGTCTGCATTCAACCGCTGCGGTCTTAAAAAGGACCGCCACCCCGCTATACGGCTCAGCCGCAAGAGACCAGTAGGAGGGCCCATGCCTCCACTCCCGCCTTGCTTTATGCAAGGTTGATATATCGGTCAACCTGGTCTCCTGCAAAAATAAAATGTCGGCTTCAAGTTGGCCGAGAAAATGAAAGGCCGTGTACCTTGCCGCATCTGACTTTATGCTGCAAACATTAATAGTTGCCAACGTCAACGGGGTGGGTGCCGCCATCATGAATGGTTGAATTAGATAGCCTTTTTCTTCCCACCACTGACAGTCCCAACCTCTTCCTCCGATAATGACGGGTTTTTAGTGCGCTTAAGACAAACAGACTCGTCCATTCTCTCCTTACATACATTCTTGCCCCCGTCTGGTGGTCCTGGGTTAGTCGTCCCCCCAGAGGGCTTTGTATTTGCCCCCGAGAGGAAGACCCAGCCATCTCCTGAGCCCCAACCACCTTGTCCGCAACCTCCGGCCCCGGGTCCCCATTTCCCCCCTGCAGAGGGAGGTCCTGGAGAGCCCCGAACCGGTTGGAGAGATCCACCAGAGGGGGGGCGGCTGAACCCTCTAATGGCGCTTGGATCACGGCCAGAGAGTCAGAGGGGTCGCACTCCAAAGAGGCAGCTCGAGACCTGGTCCCCCTCCTACCTCTGGCCGTTTTCCTGTTACCCTTTTTCTTTTTCTGTGACCACTCCCCCTCTCCCTCATCTAGACTGTCACCAGAAGAGGGTTCCTGGGAAGACGTGGCGTCCTCTCGCTCTTCCCTTTCAAGTCTCTTGACCTCCTCGCTCAATTCACTGTCTTTAGGATCCTCAGCTGCAAGTGAAGTACCTGGGTCAGAGTTTAGGGACATTACTCCCTGCCCCCTGTCCCCACGGCGCTGCTCCTGCCGCCTGATGGTGGATGGCGGCAGCTTGCTCCTCACCGGTTCCCTGCCTCCCCGCCTCTACTGGTCCCTTCACCGGCAAGATTAGTCCTGGCTTTCGCCTGTCCCGCACTCGCCGCTTTCAGGACAGCATTGGCGAAGGAACGTGGAGAGCGACTGAACGGGTGACCGAGGTCACCACACAAGTTACACCTAATCCTGCGACAGGCAGCAGCAAGATGACCAAGGTCCCCACACAGTGCGCATTTCTGGGTGGTACACTGCGCACTGAAGTGTGTGGGGCTACCGCACCTGTGACAGACCTTAGGCTGCCCCCGGTAGAAAATCAAGATCCTATCCCTCCCCAAAAAGGTTGAGGAGGGGATATGGGTAATAGTGTTTCCCGAAACCTTCAATCTCACCATGAAGGTCCAGGCTCCTGACCAGATACTATGGCCATTCAGATTCTTTTCGGGAATATTGGTGACCTCTCCGTATCGACTCACCCAGGTCGTAATGTCCATACAGGAAAGCGACTCGTTACTAGTCAAAACGGTCACTTTCCTGACTGAATCTTGGCGGGTTATTGCCAGGGGAAAGAGACCATGCCATTCGGGGCGACTCCGAGCCAGCTCATGGCGAGACCAGAAAAGCTCAAGGCCCTCCGGTCTCACGAAGCTGACATCGAAGTAGGAGGTCCCGTAGGGATGGATCAAGGCAAAGATGTCATATGCCGCAAAGCCCATCCCCAGCAGGAGCTCAACCACCTTCCACCTATCAGGACAGGCATCCTTGCTTACCCACTGGAGACGGACCACGTTCCTATGGTTACTCCTCTGCCCCGTTGTCGACAGAGACCAGACAGTCTCTGCCCCTCTATCTCGGAAGGCTGAAAGACCATGTCTCTCTATCCAGAAAGACAGATCAACCTCCCTCCCCTCTATAGTGATGGAGCTCTCCCCTCTCCTCAGGGCGTCCAGGAGCTGCTGTTGCAAGTCACCATCCCCAGGGCCACCAGACGAGGGCGCACTACTACCCCCAGCACTGACAGCTCCTGAATAGCTTTGGGCTGAAGCCCCTGCCAATGCTGGGGGGGGCAGCGGGACCAGCACCTACTTTCCCCCCACCAACACCAGTGCTGCTCCCACCATTCACTTCACTACTACTCCCACCATTCGCAGGACCATTACTCCCATCATTCACTCCACTACTTCTCCCACCATTTGCTGCATCACTACTCCCACCATTCATTCCACCACTACCCCCACCATTTGCTACACCACTACTCCCACCATTCCCACTACTCCCAGCATTCATTCCACCACTACCCCCACCATTTGCTACACCACTACTCCCACCATTCCCACTACTCCCACCATTCACTCCACCACTACTCCCACCATCTGCTCCACCATTACTCCCACCATCTGCTCCACCACTACTCCCATCATTCACTACACCACTACTTCCATTCCCTTTACTTGTCACCCCATTACCTCTGCTGTTCTCTGCACCTTCCACAGTCACCTCCATTCCTTCCTCCCTTGTGTCTGGTGTCTCTGCACTCACACCTGCTGGGCCGGGGGAGGGGAGCACTTCCAGAGACTCCTTTCCCTGCAGCACCACACCCTTTTCCCTTTGGTTGCTGCTGGCTTTCTGCAGGTCATCTCCTGGAGTGCCCTGCCCCCCTACTGCAGCATTTTGGTCCTTGTGCTGGGCAGACTGTTTGTTGGGCACCGCTGCCCGCCCTGCACCCACAGACTTTGGGGTCTTAGTGTCCTTTATGGGCGCTGGGGCACACTGCCCCCCTGTCGCAGCAGTGTGCCCAGTGTTCCTCGCAGATGTGTTTTTCACATCCCTCCCGGCCCCCCCAGCCCCGGTGATAACTGGCTTAGCCGCAGAGGGCAGGGAGGGAAACTCCACAGAACTTCCTATGTCCGGCGCTGTGAGTACCTCCACAGCCTCGCCCTCTGCACTGTTCCCTGCACAGATGGCAGCATCGCCGGACATCCTTCTCCTCTCCCCACCTTGCCTCTGCCTCGAGCCCACTGCAGAGCCCGTGTCTTTAGGTTTGGTGGGGTTTAAACAGAAGGTGGCAGGCACAACATCAGACATTGGTACATACTTGTAACTCACCACCTCCTGTGCGGCTCCTCCGGTCTTCCTCTTCCTCCTCTTGGTCTCCTCCACTGGTTTGTTCTCACCGAAGGAAAACCGCGTCAGGTCCACTGGAAACTCCAGCAGTCGGATCTCCCTCAGCAATCCTCCTTCCTCCTCCTCCCCCAACACTCCAGCCTCTGCTGTCGGAGTCCTCTGCCCTGCAGGGACACCACTTGGGCTCCGGCTCTGCCCCTCACTGGCTCCAGCAACTGAAACTCCAGTCACCTCTTCATCCTCCTCCTCCTCTTCACTAAGGACGCCGGTTGGCGGTTCTCCTGAGGTGTTTAACCCCTTCATTTCTGAGAACCACCGCTGGTTCTTAAACCTTTCCAGGAAGGGACCTGCGCTTTTCTCAATCTCCTCCCGGAGGAGCACTAACCTGACCACCTCGTCTCTGAGGGCTTTAAACCTCTGGGAGGTCGCGGGTCTTTCCTTGTTGGACGCCCGGGTGTTCAGGACCCAGGCCTCCCTCAGCTCCTCTTTCAGCTGGGTTAGTGCTTTGCCGGCGTCCTAGTACTCTCGCAACGTGGCGACCACTCGGGAGGAGAAGGAACTTGTGGACTCGCAAGAGCTCATCTCCCCCCAGGATCTTGCTGGGCTCTTGTTCCTGGGGCCTGGGGTGCCCCGGTCTCCCTCTCTGGGCGGGCGGTGAACAGTCTCGGGGTTGGAGTAGGTGGATGTACTCTTCCTCACCCTTCCCGATCTCCTCACTCCCTTCTGGGCCGGTTGTTGAGGCTCCTTCTCCCCCGCCGGCATAGACCGGGGGATAGGAGGCTGGGAAGCCATGCCGGCCTCCCAGTAGACCTGCCTCTCCCTAGGGAGAAGAGAGGCAGACGACGACCCTCCTCCTGGAAGTGCTTGAGCTCAGGAGGCAGGTGCTACTCTCAGCACCACTCCTCCTGTCCTGTGTACTGTATATATACACTGCAAAGTACCAATTCTCCTGTATACAGTATATACACTGCACAGTACCTGTATATATACATATATACAGTATATATACAGTCCTGTATATATACAGTCCTGTATATATACCTGTATATATACAGTATATATAGACTGTATATATACAGTCCTGAATACAGTCCTGTATATATACACTGTACATATACACTATATATATACACAGTCCTGTATATATACACTGCACAGTCCCATTTCTCCTTTCCTGTATATACTGTATACTGCACAGTACCACTTCTCCTGTCCTGTGTATGACGCGCCCCTGGGCCTGTGTCGCGCTGCGTTGCGCACGCGGGAGCTTACCCGGAGCCGGATCTCTTGAGGGTTGTAGTCTCGTGGCGGTGATCCGGTCCGTGCCTAGGGAGTCAGACTAAGTGGCGCTGTATTAGCGGTAGATGTTGGACGACTACGCCACCCGTTGAGTACAGCTAAGGAGCTGCTGCTGCAGGGCAGACCGCTGAGGCCGGTGGTAGGATTGTGCAGCGTGATAGTATAACCCCCAACGGGAGGGGTATGGCCTCAGGGCAGCCGACGTGGATGATGGGGGTAGCAGGAACCACTCAGAGACGGTACGGTGTAGTTCAGGGTCTTTACTGGTGACAACGATAGACCCTCCCGGAGTACTGGCTAGCGATTGGGGCCTGGTCAGTCCTTGAGCAGATGGGATCTCCCCTGGCCAGGCGGAGTTGTAGGCCTCCCAAACTAACGATACTCTTCTGGCTACCTTGCTAGAAGCGGGTATAAGTAGCCCACGTCCCTGAGTGTACCGTGTGGTGCTCACCCGTATGGCCGGTGACTCGGGGCCTTCTAGTAGCTTCCGCTCCACGACGGCGGTGCTGGCCCCATGCGTGTGACCGTGCCTTCGGGTTTCTTGGCCAGAGGACCTGAAATCCCCTGCCTGACGGATTCTGCTGCTGGGTAGGAGTTAGTCCCCACAGCCTCGGACTCCGGGTCCGGTAAGAAATCTTCTCAGTCAGGGCGAGCTCTGCAGCTGCCAGCCCCTGACTCCTTGTAACACTGCTCCCACAGAGCTCCTGTTGTTTCTTCCCATAGCTGCTTCTCTTCTCTGTCTCTACTTCTGGCATGGCCCAGGAGCTGGGCCCAGCCGGAGCCACAGCTCCCTGTCAGCCCTCCTAGCTGAACTCTCCCTCTGAACTCTCTAACCCTGCCTCAGCCCCAGGTTTATATAGGGGAAGTTCTTCCCCTCCCAGGACTGGGCAGGAGGTGTGGCATGCATAGGATTCCTGACCAAGAGACCTCCCACCTGCTCTCAGACATAACATTGCTGTTACTGTGGAAACCAGACCCCTGGGGTGCCACATTCCCCCCTAGTGAAATTTAGTACTCCGGGACTAAACATATTTTTAAACATAACAAGGTATAAACAATAATAGTACAATAAGAAAAACATATAAAGATGGTCACGGCGTGTCCGCAACCGGGTGCAGTTTTTTGAAGAAAAGCAAGGTGTCCATTTCACCAAAACAGGGAGACGTAACCAGGTAGGGGTCTGTCCTGCCCCGAGTCCTTAACAGTCTTTAGTCCGTCCTGGGTTACGCTCCAACTATGTACAAAGGATTCCCGGTAAATCCACCAAAGACTCCCATAAATTACTAGAAACACATAATTATTTACAGGATATGGCCGCTCTCAGTCCTCGGCCAGTGGGGATAAGGAATGGCTGCTCACAGTCCTCAGCCTGGTTTAAGATAGGGGCACATGGGGAACAATTCACTAATCCCAACGGGGACCATATTTTAATTAGCAGCAGTCCTTGTACCCTTACGGGTAACTATTTACAGCTCTTTATTCACGCTACTTCCCTTCAGTAGCTATGTCCTCTTTGTGCTCCCTCCTGAGGGTAGTCCTCAGACCCATCCGGGTCCTCTTGGCTTTCCTCGTATTGGTAGTACTGCAGCTCCTCCTCGGTTAGCTGGGTTAGTATCTCTGCGACAGTCCTCCTCCCAGGTGGCCAGGACTTTACCTCCCTTTGGGCTGCCCCGGTTAATTGGGCCACCAGGATGCTCACTTTTTGCTCCTCTGTGAGGGGGTACACCTGGAAGAGGCTATCCAGCTTTTCTCTAAAGTCATGCAGGGTATGTGACTCCCCTGAGTACTGGGGTAGCCAGGCTGCCCCCGGGATATAGGGCATGGTGAAAGGCATGACCGCAACAGCGGTGGCGCTGGCGGGGGTTGAAGCGGTGAAGCTCTCCTCCGTATCCGACATCCTTCTCCCCCCTAGTGGACCGTGGCCTACCTTGCGATGATCCTCTTCCGTAGGCCGCGGCTCCGCAGTGGATCGTCAGGGTTGAGGACCTTCCGTCGCGCTCCTGTGACGTCGGCGTCTGCTGGGCTCCTTCCAGGACCTTACGCAACGTCCGGACGTGAGGCGGGGCTTCAGTTCTCGCGCGCTTTCGGAGTCCACGCCCCTCTTCTTCCCGCGCGGCGTCCTCAAGATGGCGTCCAACGGCGGGAAAACTCCACGGAAGGCGGGAAGAAGGCTGAAGATGGCGCCGGATGGCGGGAAAACTTCGCGGATGGCGGGAAGAAGACAGAAGATGGCGCCGGATGGCGGGAATCTTCACCACTGGTAAGTTTGAACAGTCTTTTTCAGGCACGCAGTACCCGGTGGTTGCGGGCACGAAATCCTGCCGACTACGCCAAAAGTTGACGCGCCCCTGGGCCTGTGTCGCGCTGCGTTGCGCACGCGGGAGCTTACCCGGAGCCGGATCTCTTGAGGGTTGTAGTCTCGTGGCGGTGATCCGGTCCGTGCCCAGGGAGTCAGACTAAGTGGCGCTGTATTAGCAGTAGATGTTGGACGACTACGCCACCCGTTGAGTACAGCTAAGGAGCTGCTGCTGCAGGGCAGACCGCTGAGGCCGGTGGTAGGATTGTGCAGCGTGATAGTATAACCCCCAACGGGAGGGGTATGGCCTCAGGGCAGCCGACGTGGATGATGGGGGTAGCAGGAACCACTCAGAGACGGTACGGTGTAGTTCAGGGTCTTTACTGGTGACAACGATAGACCCTCCCGGAGTACTGGCTAGCGATTGGGGCCTGGTCAGTCCTTGAGCAGATGGGATCTCCCCTGGCCAGGCGGAGTTGTAGGCCTCCCAAACTAACGATACTCTTCTGGCTACCTTGCTAGAAGCGGGTATAAGTAGCCCACGTCCCTGAGTGTACCGTGTGGTGCTCACCCGTATGGCCGGTGACTCGGGGCCTTCTAGTAGCTTCCGCTCCACGACGGCGGTGCTGGCCCCATGCGTGTGACCGTGCCTTCGGGTTTCTTGGCCAGAGGACCTGAAATCCCCTGCCTGACGGATTCTGCTGCTGGGTAGGAGTTAGTCCCCACAGCCTCGGACTCCGGGTCCGGTAAGAAATCTTCTCAGTCAGGGCGAGCTCTGCAGCTGCCAGCCCCTGACTCCTTGTAACACTGCTCCCACAGAGCTCCTGTTGTTTCTTCCCATAGCTGCTTCTCTTCTCTGTCTCTACTTCTGGCATGGCCCAGGAGCTGGGCCCAGCCGGAGCCACAGCTCCCTGTCAGCCCTCCTAGCTGAACTCTCCCTCTGAACTCTCTAACCCCGCCTCAGCCCCAGGTTTATATAGGGGAAGTTCTTCCCCTCCCAGGACTGGGCAGGAGGTGTGGCATGCATAGGATTCCTGACCAAGAGACCTCCCACCTGCTCTCAGACATAACATTGCTGTTACTGTGGAAACCAGACCCCTGGGGTGCCACATTCCCCCCTAGTGAAATTTAGTACTCCGGGACTAAACATATTTTTAAACATAACAAGGTATAAACAATAATAGTACAATAAGAAAAACATATAAAGATGGTCACGGCGTGTCCGCAACCGGGTGCAGTTTTTTGAAGAAAAGCAAGGTGTCCATTTCACCAAAACAGGGAGACGTAACCAGGTAGGGGTCTGTCCTGCCCCGAGTCCTTAACAGTCTTTAGTCCGTCCTGGGTTACGCTCCAACTATGTACAAAGGATTCCCGGTAAATCCACCAAAGACTCCCATAAATTACTAGAAACACATAATTATTTACAGGATATGGCCGCTCTCAGTCCTCGGCCAGTGGGGATAAGGAATGGCTGCTCACAGTCCTCAGCCTGGTTTAAGATAGGGGCACATGGGGAACAATTCACTAATCCCAACGGGGACCATATTTTAATTAGCAGCAGTCCTTGTACCCTTACGGGTAACTATTTACAGCTCTTTATTCACGCTACTTCCCTTCAGTAGCTATGTCCTCTTTGTGCTCCCTCCTGAGGGTAGTCCTCAGACCCATCCGGGTCCTCTTGGCTTTCCTCGTATTGGTAGTACTGCAGCTCCTCCTCGGTTAGCTGGGTTAGTATCTCTGCGACAGTCCTCCTCCCAGGTGGCCAGGACTTTACCTCCCTTTGGGCTGCCCCGGTTAATTGGGCCACCAGGATGCTCACTTTTTGCTCCTCTGTGAGGGGGTACACCTGGAAGAGGCTATCCAGCTTTTCTCTAAAGTCATGCAGGGTATGTGACTCCCCTGAGTACTGGGGTAGCCAGGCTGCCCCCGGGATATAGGGCATGGTGAAAGGCATGACCGCAACAGCGGTGGCGCTGGCGGGGGTTGAAGCGGTGAAGCTCTCCTCCGTATCCGACATCCTTCTCCCCCCTAGTGGACCGTGGCCTACCTTGCGATGATCCTCTTCCGTAGGCCGCGGCTCCGCAGTGGATCGTCAGGGTTGAGGACCTTCCGTCGCGCTCCTGTGACGTCGGCGTCTGCTGGGCTCCTTCCAGGACCTTACGCAACGTCCGGACGTGAGGCGGGGCTTCAGTTCTCGCGCGCTTTCGGAGTCCACGCCCCTCTTCTTCCCGCGCGGCGTCCTCAAGATGGCGTCCAACGGCGGGAAAACTCCACGGAAGGCGGGAAGAAGGCTGAAGATGGCGCCGGATGGCGGGAAAACTTCGCGGATGGCGGGAAGAAGACAGAAGATGGCGCCGGATGGCGGGAATCTTCACCACTGGTAAGTTTGAACAGTCTTTTTCAGGCACGCAGTACCCGGTGGTTGCGGGCACGAAATCCTGCCGACTACGCCAAAAGTTGACGCGCCCCTGGGCCTGTGTCGCGCTGCGTTGCGCACGCGGGAGCTTACCCGGAGCCGGATCTCTTGAGGGTTGTAGTCTCGTGGCGGTGATCCGGTCCGTGCCCAGGGAGTCAGACTAAGTGGCGCTGTATTAGCAGTAGATGTTGGACGACTACGCCACCCGTTGAGTACAGCTAAGGAGCTGCTGCTGCAGGGCAGACCGCTGAGGCCGGTGGTAGGATTGTGCAGCGTGATAGTATAACCCCCAACGGGAGGGGTATGGCCTCAGGGCAGCCGACGTGGATGATGGGGGTAGCAGGAACCACTCAGAGACGGTACGGTGTAGTTCAGGGTCTTTACTGGTGACAACGATAGACCCTCCCGGAGTACTGGCTAGCGATTGGGGCCTGGTCAGTCCTTGAGCAGATGGGATCTCCCCTGGCCAGGCGGAGTTGTAGGCCTCCCAAACTAACGATACTCTTCTGGCTACCTTGCTAGAAGCGGGTATAAGTAGCCCACGTCCCTGAGTGTACCGTGTGGTGCTCACCCGTATGGCCGGTGACTCGGGGCCTTCTAGTAGCTTCCGCTCCACGACGGCGGTGCTGGTCCCATGCGTGTGACCGTGCCTTCGGGTTTCTTGGCCAGAGGACCTCAAATCCCCTGCCTGACGGATTCTGCTGCTGGGTAGGAGTTAGTCCCCACAGCCTCGGACTCTGGGTCCGGTAAGAAATCTTCTCAGTCAGGGCGAGCTCTGCAGCTGCCAGCCCCTGACTCCTTGTAACACTGCTCCCACAGAGCTCCTGTTGTTTCTTCCCATAGCTGCTTCTCTTCTCTGTCTCTACTTCTGGCATGGCCCAGGAGCTGGGCCCAGCCGGAGCCACAGCTCCCTGTCAGCCCTCCTAGCTGAACTCTCCCTCTGAACTCTCTAACCCTGCCTCAGCCCCAGGTTTATATAGGGGAAGTTCTTCCCCTCCCAGGACTGGGCAGGAGGTGTGGCATGCATAGGATTCCTGACCAAGAGACCTCCCACCTGCTCTCAGACATAACATTGCTGTTACTGTGGAAACCAGACCCCTGGGGTGCCACATGTATATATGACTCGCCCCCTGGGCCGTGGCGCACTCAGAACCGATGGGGGTAATAGTGGCGACCCGGTCCCGTGGCTCAGAGTGGTCAGCCCAGTGGCAGTCTTTTAGATGTTATAGATAATGTCCGACTACGCCACCCGTGGATTGCGGTTATTAGGAACCGCCGCTGCAGGGCAGACCGCTGGGGCCGATGATGTATGCAGCTGGGATGGTGTGACTCCCCACGGGAAGAGTGCGGCCCCAGGGCAGTGTAGTGGATGGTGGGAGTGATGGTGGTGAGAGTCCCAGTACCGGTAATGCCGGAGGAGTGAAAAAGCACACAGACAACGTACTGCAGTCCAGGGTCTTTACTCACGATTAATATCCAAGTCACTTCTGCGGGGAATGACTGCCCGAGCCGTGCTGCGACCACCAGGTGAGGGGCTCGGTCAACCCCCAGACAGCTCAGGAGTATGGCTCAAGACCCCCTTTTGTCCTTTCTCTGGCCTGCCTCACCAGTGACCCACTTTTGTCCAGCTACCGCGGACTTGTGCGGTTAAACGTGGGCCCCGTCCTCCGCTGTCCTATATGGTGCCTTCCTAGCAGGTTTGATGAGGTGTCGCACCAATAAATGATCACGACCTCCGGTCTTTGGCTGAGGGTTGTTTCTCCTCCACCAACTTGGGATCTGGTACCCTTAATCTGCCTGACCCTGCACCCTGGATTCTCGTGGGTTCTTAGGGTCCCTTCCACCTTCTTGTTCCTGAGCCCTTCTGTTTCTCTCTCTCTCTCTTCTTCTCCTTTTCTGTTCCTTTCTCGTGGAGCTGGGATGAGACGTAATCTCAGCTCCACTTCACCTCCTCTCTCTCTCTCTCCACTCTCCTCCTCGGCCTCTCACTAGGCCCACTCTGGAGTAGAGCTCCTACAGAGCCTCTACTCCCTGTCTTCTCTTCTCTGGACAGAACCTAGATCTAAGATGGTGCCCACCTTTTATACCTCCCTCTAGCCATGAGCCCAGGGGACCAGCAACCAATGAGCTCCTATCTACGCTCAGGAACCAACCCCTATCTGCCCCTACAGCACTGGGTGTTCCACCCCCCTCCCCACTCCAGACAGGTACATAGTTGGTCGTGCCTGCACTTCTGTCTAGTGGGAGCACAGCTGAGCTGTCCCTCGGAAATGGGGTGTGTGTGCTGTATGCAGCTAACTGAGCCCTGGTCCATACTCCATCCTTACCCGGGAGTGGAATATCACACCTCTGGTCTGAGGTGCAATACCCCTGTAGCGGCCGAACCCTCGGGGCGCTACATATACACTGCACAGTACCAATTCTCCTGTATATATACACTGCACAGTACCACTTCTCCTGTATATATACACTGCACAGTCCCACTTCTCCTGTCCTGTATATATATACTGCACAGTACCACTTCTCCTGTCGTGTAAATATACACTGCACAGTACCACTTCTTGTTTCCTGTATATATACACTGCACAGCACCACTCCTCCTGTCCTGTATATATACACTGCACAGTACCACTTCTCCTTTCCTGTATATATATACTACACAGTACCACTTCTCCTGTCCTGTGTATATACACTGCACAGTACCACTTCTCCTGTTTATATACACTGCACAGTCCCACTTCTCCTTTCCTGTATATATATATACTGCACAGTACCACTTCTCCTGTCGTGTATATATACACTGCACAGTACCACTTCTTGTTTCCTGTATATACATATACACTGCACAGTACCACTTTTTGTGTCCTGTTGTCGTGAGGCAACATTAGACTTTGGTTGGGTTAATATTGGTTTATTATTTTCAATATTCCTATGATAAAATAAGAATAAATATTGGAAAACTAATTTAAACATCCCAAGTATCCCCTATCCTGAGAACTTTCCAATCACTGGGGGTCCGTCCACTGAGACCCCCATAATCCCGAGATCCAGAGCTCTGAAGAGCACCATGTTAGTGGGGCTATGGTGGATCATACACACTGCTGCACTATTCACATGTGGCTCATCAAATAACTCCTTAAAGGGAGTGATGAGGGGCACGACTAAGTATAGCCAAATTTACTGATCTGGGGTAATGAGTGTTACAGTATGTGGGCTGGTGGGGTTTGTCTTGCAGGGCTGCTTTTTTGTCCCAGTCTGGCCCTGGTTTACAGAGATCAAATGGAGTTTTTTAAATTAATTTTCTCATTGTAATATTAATAGAATTCATATGAAATGAAGTGAAATATGTTGCAAAAGTTATTTTTATTATTGAAAAAAATATAAGATACTGATATTCAACTGTGAACTGGATACAAGGCACAAGATAAATGCATGAATACAGTGCAGGTTGGATTACTTTGCCTTATTTCGGCTTTGTGGAATTAAGTTCATAAAATAAGCACCTAAAAGAAGAAATCACACTAACAAACATGTGATGGGGCATCTCCTTAATGTCCAAAAGTGATCTGGTTTCCCAATAGTATATATTTTCAACCAGTTTATTTTTTAGAGAAAGAACTAATGCCTGATCCTTCTTCTGGAGGGATTGAAATGCCAGATCCTTCATTTTGATCAATTATTTTGTGCCAGATCCTTCTTCTGGAGGGATGACAATACCAGATCTTTCATCTTGACCGATTATAGTGCCAGATCCTTCTTCTGGAGTGATGATTATGCCAGATCCTTCATCTTGACCAATTGTTGCACCAGATCCTTCTTCTGGAGTGATGACAATGCCAGATCCTTCATCTTGACCAACTATTGCGCCAGATCCTTCTTCTGGAGTGATGACAATGCCAGATCCTTCATCTTGACTGATTATTGTGCCAGATCCTTCTTCTGGAGTGATCACAATGCCAGATCCCTCATCTTGACCGATTATAGCGCCAGATCCTTCTTCTGGAGTGATGATAATGCCAGATCCTTCATCTTGACCGATTACAGAGCCAGATCCTTATTCTGGAGTGATGACAATGCCAGATCCCTGATCTTGACCGATTACAGAGCCAGATCCTTCTGGAGTGATGACAATGCCAGATCCTTCATCTTGACCGATTATTGTGACAAATTCCTCGCCAGATCCTAATCCAGATCCTTCAAAAACTAAAAAATTCAATAGTTAGCAGCCATCAATTTCATAATTAGTTACTAAACAGCAAAAAAATATTAAAACTACAAAAGAACAAGCAGATTAGTATCCAAGAGCAACTTTGTGTGTTAAGGAACACAACGCGCTGGGGTTTATTCACGTGGGAAGAATTAGATTATAAAACAGCTCAATTGGGGATATTTATTAAAATTATCAGAGAGAGGGCATGAATTTACTAGTCTTTAAAAATGTCACTAATTGCAGCAAATGTATCACATTGGTGTATGTGCAACCATGGTAGAAATGCAAAAATTCAGCCATTTTGTTCCTTATGCCACTTCATAGATAGTGTGCACATGAACATCAAGTTAATATATATCACATTATAAATTTGTAATTACTTGTTAAATTATTACATTTGTTCTTAGCAGTAAACTATAATATATACAGTAATTATGTTTAGAATACTCTAAATATTATAATATATACTATTACGATTACAATACAGTTATATGAAAAAGTTTGGGCACCCCTATTAATCTTAAGCTTAATGTATTATAAAAATTTGTGTTTTTGCAACTGCTATTTCAGTTTGATATATGTAATAACTGTTGGACACAGTAATGTTTCTGCCTTGAAATGAGGTTTATTGTACTAACAGAAAATGTGCAATCTGCATTCAAACAAAATTTGACAGGTGCATAAGTATGGGCACCCTTATCATTTTCTTGTTTTAAATACTACTACCTACATTTTACTGACTTACTAAAGCACTTTTTTTGGTTTTGTAACCTCATTGAGCTTTGAACTTCAAAGCCAGGTGTATGCAATCATGAGAAAAGCTACTTAAAGTGGCCACTTGCAAGTTGTTCTCCTGTTTGAATCTCCTCTGAAGAGTGGCATCATAGGCTCCTCAAAACAACTGTCAAATGATCTGAAAACAAAGATTATTCAACATAGTTGTTCAGGGGAAGGATACAAAAAGCAGTCTCTGAGATTTAACCTGTCAGTTTCCACTGTGAGGAACATAGTAAGGAAATGGAAGAACACAGGGACAGTTCTTGTTAAGGCCAGAAGTGGAAGGCCAAGAAAAACATCAGAAAGGCAGAGAAGAAGAATGGTGAGATCAGTCAAGGACAATCCTCAGACCACCTCCAGAGAGCTGCAGCATCAACTTGCTGCAGATGGTGTCACTGTGCATCGGTCAACTATACAACGCACTTTGCACAAGGAGAAGCTGTATGGGAGAGTGATGCGAAAGAAGCCGTTTCTGCAAGCACGCCACAAACAGAGTCGGCTGAGGTATGCAAAAGCACATTTGGAGAAGCCAATTTCTTTTTGGAAGAAGGTCCTGTGGACCGATGAAACCAAGATTGAGTTGTTTGGTCATACAAAAAGGCGTTATGCATGGCGGCAAAAAAACACAGCATTCCAAGAAAAACACTTGCTACCCACAGTAAAATTTGGTGGAGGTTCCATCATGTTCATTGAACATCTGTGGGATCATTTGAAGAGGGCTGTCCATGCTCGGCGACCATCAAACTTAACTGAACTGGAAATGTTTTGTAAAGAGGAATGGTCAAAAATACCTTCATCCAGGATCCAGGAACTCATTAAAAGCTACAGGAAGCGACTAGAAGCTGTTATTTTTGCAAAAGGAGGATCTACTAAATATTAATGTCACTTTTCTGGTGAGGTGCCCATACTTATGCACATGTCAAATTTTGTTTGAATGCAGATTGCAC
The DNA here is from genome assembly GCF_046119375.1 of Phyllobates terribilis. Lineage (NCBI taxonomy): Eukaryota > Metazoa > Chordata > Amphibia > Anura > Dendrobatidae > Phyllobates > Phyllobates terribilis. The sequence goes on from NW_027364799.1 coordinate 121,015, forward strand.
ATTTTCTGTTAGTACAATAAACCTCATTTCAAGGCAGAAACATTACTGTGTTCAACAGTTATTACATATATCAAACTGAAATAGCTGTTGCAAAAACATCAATTTTTATAAAACAATAAGCTTAAGATTAATAGGGGTGCCCAAACTTTTTCATATAACTGTATATACTATTACTATTACCTATGGTAATGACCAATAGAATTATTGGAAAATAAGTTACACAATGTAAACTATCTACATTATGTGGAGGGCGACAATCGCAGAAGCCGTTCTTGTAGCAAGATTCATCAACAGATAGAAATATCTAACTGCTTGGTGTGTCCAAGAATGCTATCACACATAAAGACACATAATGCCGCCTAAGCTGTGCCCAAAGTAAGGTCTACCCAGGGATTCCCCATAGAAGAGTCTGTAATTAATAGTGGAATTAAATGAACACATTGATGTTGGATTTATATTCTTACAGGATTACAACAATAGAGCATAAGATATTACCATACAAATATTACATATAATAAGAAGCAGTAAGAAGTCAGACAATAGATACATATAATGGAACATTGTGCATTTGAGTGTTTAATTAATTGAAGACATTGATGTTGGATTTAGATTCTTACAGGATTAAACCACTAGAGCATAAGATATTATGATATAACTATTACATATACTAAGAAGCTGTAAGAAATCAGACAATAGATAAAGGAACTGGACTTACGAGGTGCAGAAAATATGGGGGTCACGCAGCAGAGGAGGAGAAGGTAAGTGGCCTGCATGGTGGTCCTCGCTTCTGTATGACTACAGGTAAGAAGTGAGGAGCAGATGGAAGAGGCCTCTTTATATAGGACTGGGACACTACATTTGGGGGAGGGGTCAGTGGTAATAGCTCCGCCCCCTTGTATCTAATGTAAATGACACTAATGGTTACATAGTAACATCAGATCTGGTGGTTACACTTCACATTACACATCGTCATAGATTATTTTATTTAAGTAGTAATTTATATTATTTATATTGTTGGTGACTTTTGTAAGGTTCTTCTGTTTTCTTCTGAATATACGGAGATGTATTGTGTAGCTCCAGCAATGTAATGATCTGTATAATTTGATTACTTTAACAAATATTTATATTAGACTAAAAAGCATCAGGGCCCCTGCACACTATAGTATTACAGATCTGTACAATACAGCGACGTCCATAGAAAGTAATAACCAATCCTGAATCTGAAGCCTCATTCCTATATTACTATACACTGCAAAATACAATCCTATAACACTACAATCCTATACACTCCATAATGGATAATGTCTACTGTATATATCCCCTAAGACAGACAGATTTCCCCACTATGTATAACAATGCGGATAAGGCGAACGATACAAAATCCATGGAAAATAACAATCTTTATTAGAGCATAAAAATATATAGATATACAATTAGAAGTGATACTGCACAAAGATTAGGAGGAGGAGGAGGATTGCAGCCCAGTTATAGTATAACAGAAGTAATGTGCATTTTATCCATAGTGGGCATAAACCAAAGTGGGACTAAGTAACCAAAATCATAAGTGCCCACTAGGTACACAATGAGAAAGATCAATCAAATGTGATCAAGTGGAAATGATGGAGATCGGGCAGCCACCCACAACTTGATGCGTGTTTCACCTATCGCTTCCTCAGGGGGGCGTTGTCATATACTGCAAAACAAAAGCCCAATAATTGCAAAATATCCTACTAATACTTCCATTCTATTAGTCCAAAAAGTAAAAAGCCTATTTGGTACAATACTTCTATTCAACAAACACTCAATCAGGTCAAAGAAGTATAGATGCACAAGTTTGATAAAAAGATTTGGAACTTTTATTGAATTATTTAAAAGAAATTTATAAAACACACATAAAGGGGAAGTGAACCAATGAAGGTGCCTGCAGTGCTAGTAACAAGGGTAGTCAATCATTTATTCTGTTTAACAAGACTTACAAAAGGAGATCATATCAATGAACCCAGTGATAAATACATGAAGAATTAAATAAATAAATAAGTAAAAGGATCAGTATCCAAAATTCATTCATCTAGTAAGCATTAGTGGATAACAAGTACATACCTTAAAGTATCCAGCATAGATAAATGTAGTCAAAATGCCATGAAAGTATATATCTATAAATATGTCAATAGGTCATATAGAGAGAAGCCATAAAGCCCACAAGTGGTAGACAAGTGTCAATATAGGGCAAAGTCAATCATGGCCCACAAAATACAGATGGTATCACCAAGCATAGAAATAAACAGATGGAATCATCAGGCATAGAGATAAACAGAATGTAAATAAAGACAATACAACCTTTCAACTGCAGGTAAGGACAGCTGTATTGTCTTTATTTACATTCTGTTTATCTCTATGCCTCGAACCATTTATTTCTATACAGATAAATGTACAAGTGTGGCACCCCAGGGGTCTGGTTTCCACAGTAATAGCAATATTAGGTCTGAGAGCAGGTGAGAGGTCTCCTGGCCAGGAATCCTATGCATGCCACACCTCCTGCCCAGTCCTGGGAGGGGAAGAAGTTCCCCTATATAAGACTGGGGCTGAGGCAGGGTTAGGGAGAAAGAGAAGAAGAGGAGTCCCAGACAGAGACACAGTCTGGTCTGGAGTGTAGCAAAAGCAAGGAAAGAAAGATCAGGAGCTCAGTGGGAGCAGTGCTAAAAGGAGTCAGGGGCTGGAAGCTGTAGAGCTCGCCCTGATTGAAGAGTTCTTACCGGACCCGGAGTCCGAGGCTGTGGGGACTAATCCTTACCCAGCAGCAGAAACCGCCCGGCAGGGGATTTCAGGTCCTCTGGCCCAGAAACCCGAAGGCACGGTCACACGCAAGGGACCAGCACCGCCGTCGTGGAGCAGAAGCTACCAGAAGGCCCCGAGTCACCGGCCATACGGGTGAGCACCACACTGTACACTCAGGGACGTGGGCTACTTTTATCAGCCTCTAGCAAGGTAGCCAGAAGAGTACGATTAGTTGGGGAGGCCTACAACTCCACCTGGCCAGGGGGGATTCCATCTGCTCACGGACTGACCAGGCCCCGATCGCTAGCCAGTACTCCGGGTGGGTCTACCTTTGCCACCAGTAAAGACCCTGAACTACACCGCACCATCTCTGAGTGTTTCATCATCCACGTCCGCTGCCCTGAGGCCATACCCCTCCCATTGGGGGTTATACCATCCCCGCTGCACAACCGTATCACCGGCCTCAGCGGTCTGCCCTGCAGCGGCGGTCTCATGACCGCATTCAACGGGTGGCGTAGTCGAACAATATAACATCTTATGCCAAGCACCGCCACTTAGTTTGACTCCCTGGGCACGGACCGGGTCACCGCCACGAGACTACTACCCCTATCGGACCCGGCTCCAGGTAGGCCCCCGCGTGCGCAACGCCACTCAGCACAGGCCCAGGGGCGCGTCAACTTTTGGCGTAGTCGGCAGGATTCCGTGCCCGCAACCACCGGGTACTGCGTGCCTGAAAAAGAGACTTTTAAACTTACCTGTGGTGAAGATTCCCGCCATCCGACGCCATCTTCTGCCTTCTTCCCGCCATCCGTGGAGTTTTCCCGCCGTTGGACGCCATCTTGAACACGCCGCGCGGGAAGAAGAGGGGCGTGGACTCTGAAAGCGCGCGAGAACTGAAGCCCCGCCTCACGTCCGGACGTTGCGTAAGGTCCTGGAAGGAGCCCAGCAGACGCCGACGTCACCGGAGCGCGACGGAAGGTCCTTGACCCTGACGATGCACTGCGGAGCCGCGGCCTACGGAAGAGGATCATCGCAAGGTAGGCCACGGTCCACTAGGGGGGAGGAGGATGTCGGATACGGAGGAGAGCTTCACAGCCACCGCCAGCGCCGCCGCTGCTGCGGTCATGCCTTTCACCATGCCCTATATCCCGGGGGCAGCCTGGCTACCCCAGTACTCAGGGGAGTCACATACCCTGAATGACTTTAGAGAAAAGCTGGATAGCCTCTTCCAGGTGTACCCCCTCACAGAAGAGCAAAAAGTGAGCATCCTGGTGGCCCAACTAACCGGGGCAGCCCAAAGGGAGGTAAAGTCCTGGCCACCTGGGAGGAGGACTGTCGCAGGGATATTAACCCGGCTGAAGGACACCTTTGATACCCGCACCTCAGCCGAGATTAAGCTTAGATTCTACGGGTGCAAACAGCGAGCACATGAGAATATAAGGGACTATGCACTAAACCTACAAGAGGCCCTGAGAGCCATTAAGCAGACCGACCCTGACGGCGTGGGAAACGAGGACAGGCTGTTGACCGAACAATTTATAGAGGGACTATATTGCAATGCCCACCGAACCCAGTTGCGGGCAATGGCCTTACAGGATCCTCATCTGGACTTTGCACAGTTCAAGGACAGCGCCATCCGGGTGCTCCGAGAACCGGCACCGGGTGGCGTGGTGACCCACAGGCACCCTACTACCGCTTACCACCAGGAGGCGGCGCCCTTGTCGGCAGGGCCTGTGGGAGCTGACGCGCAGGCTTTGAACAATGACCCGGCTCCAGACCTGTACCATCAGGTCCAAGAGCTAGCTAAAAGCGTTGCTGCGCTAACCCGAACTGTGCAGTCTTTACAGGTTTCTGCTCCAGGGAAGATCCAGCTGGCATCCGGACCGGAGGACATCCCGTGGCGTCGACCAAGGAGGACCCCACCGGCCAGAGGAAGACCCAGCGACCGATACAACGAGGACGGACAACCCATCTGCCGCCGCTGCAATCAACCCGGACATATGGCAAGGTACTGTCCTTTAAACTGGCACAACCTGGGGTAGAGGGCCAACCCCCAGGAATAAGATCACCAGGCCCATCGAACTGGCGTGACAAATACGTGGGAGGACGTCCAGTCTTGCCTGTGGTGCTGGATGGCATTCCTATGAGTGCCCTACTTGACACCGGGTCACAGGTCACCACCATCCCGTACGTGCTCTTCAAGCAGTACTGGAATGACTCGGATATAACCCGCTACCCTGACGACGACTTGAGTATCATCGCCAGCAATGGTCAGCCCATGCCACAGATCGGATTTAAAGAGATGACCATTAAAATCGGTAGAGTCGAACTGGCAGCACAGGGACTGATCATTGTAGACATTGACAAGCGCGAGAGTCACCCAAAGATAACTCTAGGAACTAATGTGATTGAAAATTGTCTTGCAGAGGTGATTTTCATTTTACAGCAGGTTGCCAAGAACGCCAGCTCCGGCCAGCAGCGAGTGCTCCAAAAAGAGATCCGGGCACTGATGCGGCGGCAACAAGTGGAACTCTCCGGTGGTGAGATAGGAAGCGTGAGAATGTGTGACCCTTTCCCTATTGCCATGCCCCCGAAAAGTGAAATGATGATTTGGTGCCGGGCAGCTATTGGTCTGAGAGGTAGAGATTACCAGGCAATGGTAGAACCAGTCTACTCAGACAGTAGGCCCACCATTTTGACGGCACGGGGGGTGGTTGATGTACGCCATAGGAGGGTGCCCGTTCGCATAATAAATATCGGGAAGAGGGAAGTATACCTGCCCTGGTATGCCACGCTAGCCAAATTGTATACCATCGACCAAAATTCTGTACAGTCAGTGGAACCCTTGCCTCCATCTCACCTAGAGGAAGGTAACGGCTCTAAGAAACCAATGGAGGACTGGTGTCAGCAACTACATTTGGGAACTGACTCCACTCCCTCACACCAGAAACAGGGAGTCTATCGGGTGGTTCAAGAGTACGAGAGAGTGTTTAGTAAACACCCGTTAGACTTCGGGCAAGTAAAGGGGGTAGAACACCACATCCCCACGGGAGACCATCCTCCCATAAAGGAGAGATACCGACCCGTACCCCCTGCACACTACCAACACGCCAAGGGGATGCTTAGAGACATGAAGGAGGCTGGAGTAATCAGGGATAGCTGTAGCCCCTGGGCAGCTCCACTAGTCTTGGTTAAAAAGAAGGACAACACCATGAGAATGTGTGTAGATTACCGGAAAATCAACCGTATCACACACAAAGATGCATACCCCTTACCAAGGATAGAGGAGTCTTTGGCTGCTTTAAAATCTGCTAACTTCTTCTCCACTTTGGATCTCACTAGCGGGTACTGGCAGGTTCCTGTAGCAGAGGCGGACCGGGAGAAGACCGCATTCACCACCCCGATGGGACTTAGCGAGTTTACCTGCATGCCGTTCGGACTCTGCAACGCACCAGGAACCTTCCAACGATTGATGGAATGCTGTCTGGGACACCGAAACTTCGAGACGGTCCTGTTATACCTGGACGATGTCATCGTCTACTCCAAGACCTACGAGGACCACCTGAAACACCTGGCAGAAGTGTTCGAAGCCCTGGCAAACTACGGCCTAAAGGTGAAACCCTCCAAGTGTCACCTCCTGAAACCAAAGGTGCAGTACCTGGGACACGTGGTGAGTGCTGACGGAGTGGCTCCCGACCCTGATAAGATCACCGCGATTAAGGAATGGCCCAGACCCTCCAGCGTAAAGGAAGTGCGGCAGTTCCTCGGGTTGGTAGGCTACTACCGAAGATTCATTCCCGGTTTCACCAAAAAGGCAGCTCCTATGCAGGACCTCCTGATAGGCCAGTCCAGGAAGGCCAAGAACCAGAAGCCGCCCTTCAGATGGGAGAAGCTGGAAGAAGAGTCCTTCCGCCAGCTGAAGATGGCCCTCACGGGGGATGAAATCCTGGCGTACCCGGATTACAGCCAGCCCTTTATCCTCTACACCGACGCAAGTAACATCGGGCTAGGAGCCGTACTGTCCCAGATACAGCAGGGGAAAGAACGGGTAATTGCTTACGCCAGCCGAAAACTGCGACCCACCGAAAGAAACCCTGAGAATTACAGCTCATTCAAGCTAGAGTTCCTGGCAGTGGTGTGGGCAGTCACCGAACGCTTTAGGCACTACCTTGCCTCTTCCCGGTTCACCGTGTACATGGATAACAACCCGTTGACACATCTGGACACTGCAAGACTCGGTGCCCTAGAGCAGAGATGGATGGCCCGTCTGTCCAACTATGAATTTACGATCAAATACCGGGCAGGACGCTCCAATACCAACGCGGATGCCTTGTCCAGAATGCCAAACCTACCGGACGTAGGGGAAGATCCAGAGGAACTGGAAGAAGTTGAACTCCCCGCGTTCCACCGTCATGGGACTATCCAGTATTCCCACCGTGTAAGGGGTAAGCAATCTGCTACGTTCAACCCCTTACCTCATTACAGCTGGGCGGAAACGCAAGACAGTGACCCCGCCGTCTGACTGGTGAAGGAGATGCTGACTCAGCCAGATGCCCGCCTTGACCCAGACGCTCCGGAGGAGGCCAAGCAACTGTGGGTTGAGAAGAGTCGACTGTTCCTTTACAAGGGGAAGTTGTGCCGCAGAATGGTTAACTCCCGGACGCATGAACTGATCTGGCAAGTAGTGGTGCCAAGAAGAGACGCGGCTATGGTACTGGAGGCATACCACAAAGGAGCTGGGCACTTCGGATGGAAGAAGCTGGAGTTCCTGCTGCGCGGGCGGTTCCATTGGGTAGGCATGAGAGGAACCATCGAGAGGTGGTGCAGAGACTGTGGCCCATGCAACCTAAGAAGGAAGGACCGTGCTAGCCAGAAGACTCCCCTGCAGTCCATCGTCACCAAGCAGCCGTTGGAACTGGTAGCCTTGGATCATGTAAAACTGACCCCCAGCAGAAGTGGCTACGTCTATGCGTTAACCATCGTGGATCACTACTCCCGGTTCTTGGTTGTCGTCCCCGTCAAGGACTTAACGGCTCAAACAGCAGCTAGAGCCTTCCAGCAGCACTTCTGCCGTCCACACGGATACCCAGAGCAGGTGCTGACGGACTAGGGACCTGCCTTTGAAGCGGAGGTCTTCCAGGAGTTCTGCACTCTGTATGGCTGCCGGAAGATAAGAACAACACCCTATCATCCACAAACCAATGGACTCTGCGAGAAAATGAACCAGGTGGTGATAGACCTTTTGAAAACATTGCCCCTGGAAGAACGCAGTCTGTGGCCTGAGAAACTGCCTGATCTGGTGGACCTATACAACCACATCCCTGTAGGTTCTACCAACTGTACCCCGGCTTACCTAATGAGAGCAAGACCTGGTAAGCTGCCTGTTGACCTGGATATGGGAGTTCTGACACCCGAGGACACTTCACCAGAAGCAGACTGGGACACAGAGAGGCAGCAGCAGTACCGGAAAGTACAGGAGAGCGTGGAGCGAAGTCTCTGTCAAGCTAGAGAAAGACAGGAGAAGACTTACAACCAGTATGCTCCCGCTGTTCCCCTGGTACCTGGAGAGCAGGTCTTGAAGAGGAAGAGACGGCTCCACAAGTTGGACGACCAGTGGGAGAAGGACCCGTACACCGTACTGCCCTCAAGCCATGAGAACCCGAAAGTCTGCACAATCAGTAAGGATGGAGGAGAAACCACAGCCATTGTATCCCGAGATCACCTGAAGAAGTGTCCCGAACAGCTACGGAGCCCTGAAGAAGAACAGGAAGACCCTCGACCCGCAGAGGAAAGGGAAGATATGGTCAGTACTGTGCTCGGAGACTTCCCTCGGTCTTGGACTCAAGTCAATGGCGCTGTTGTGGTACCCGTCCTCACCTTCCTCCAACCAGCATCTCAAGTACCTACGGAGAAACAGGTAGAGCTGGAAGAGCAGCCGGTCCAGGAGGCAGAAGACCCCACACAAGCAGACCAGGAGGATCAACCCTCTGCTTATAGTGAGCCTGCCGTACCCCTAGTGAGCCAAAGAGCCCGTAGACAGCTGCCCAGTTTATCTTTGACAGCTCCTACACCCCGTAGCTCAGGACCAGTCAGTCAGCTCCGTAGGTCCACTAGAGCCACTAGAGGCCAGTTGCCCGTACGTTGGAGGATCTAAGTGTTTAGACTGCTTTATTTGTATTTACCTGTTTATTGTTGCCTGTAAATAATTGTGTATTTTTAGTTATTTTTTAGGTGTCGTTTAGGGATTATCCGGAATCCTTTGTACATATGTTTGGAGCGTAACCCAGGAACGGACTAAAGACTGTTAAAGACTCGGGGCAGGACAGACCCCTACCTGGTTACGGCTCCCTGTTCTTTGGTGGAATGGACACCCTTGTTTTCTTCAAAAACTGCACTCGGTTGCGGACACGCCGTGACCATCCTAATGTGTTTTTCTTTATTGTACTGTTTCTGTTTATAACTTGTTATGTTTACAAAAATATGTTTAGTCCCGGAGTACTAAATTTCACTAGGGGGGAATGTGGCACCCCAGGGGTCTGGTTTCCACAGTAATAGCAATATTACGTCTGAGAGCAGGTGGGAGGTCTCCTGGCCAGGAATCCTATGCATGCCACACCTCCTGCCCAGTCCTGGGAGGGGAAGAAGTTCCCCTATATAAGACTGGGGCTGAGGCAGGGTTAGGGAGAAAGAGAAGAAGAGGAGTCCCAGACAGAGACACAGTCTGGTCTGGAGTGTAGCAAAAGCAAGGAAAGAAAGATCAGGAGCTCAGTGGGAGCAGTGCTAAAAGGAGTCAGGGGCTGGAAGCTGTAGAGCTCGCCCTGATTGAAGAGTTCTTACCGGACCCGGAGTCCGAGGCTGTGGGGACTAATCCTTACCCAGCAGCAGAAACCGCCCGGCAGGGGATTTCAGGTCCTCTGGCCCAGAAACCCGAAGGCACGGTCACACGCAAGGGACCAGCACCGCCGTCGTGGAGCGGAAGCTACCAGAAGGCCCCGAGTCACCGGCCATACGGGTGAGCACCACACGGTACACTCAGGGACGTGGGCTACTTTTATCAGCCTCTAGCAAGGTAGCCAGAAGAGTACGATTAGTTGGGGAGGCCTACAACTCCACCTGGCCAGGGGGGATTCCATCTGCTCACGGACTGACCAGGCCCCGATCGCTAGCCAGTACTCCGGGTGGGTCTACCTTTGCCACCAGTAAAGACCCTGAACTACACCGCACCGTCTCTGAGTGTTTCATCATCCACGTCCGCTGCCCTGAGGCCATACCCCTCCCGTTGGGGGTTATACCATCCCCGCTGCACAAACGTATCACCGGCCTCAGCGGTCTGCCCTGCAGCGGCGGTCTCATGACCGCATTCAACGGGTGGCGTAGTCGAACAATATAACATCTTATGCCAAGCACCGCCACTTAGTTTGACTCCCTGGGCACGGACCGGGTCACCGCCACGAGACTACTACCCCTATCGGACCCGGCTCCGGGTAGGCCCCCGCGTGCGCAACGCCACTCAGCACAGGCCCAGGGGCGCGTCACAAGGATGACCTGCATCTTCTAAAGCAGCAGAAGCCAAGGCATCCCGAAACAACTGCTGGGGTATCGGCCTGGGGGACATCCGTATACATAGCTAGTGTGACTGTGGATTAATTGATCTGTGATATACTGCAGTAACTGCACCTTAATCACAACATTTATTTAATCATCACACACTGGAATTACAAACCATGAGGGCTATGTCCTCATTAAAGAATACTGACACCTCGGATTGTTGTTGTTTTTTTTTTTTGTTTAATACAAATCACAAATCTACAGAATCCAGAAATGTAAAATCAACTATCTACCTAAGACTAGCATCCTCTGTAATCAAAACCTTCCACCCCCATCTTCAGGACATCTCTTGTGCTGCAGCAGTTCTCTGGAATGCACTATCCCACAGAATATGGTTAATCTAACTATGCCCTGTTCTCCCTCCCTTAATTTTCTCCAGAATCTGGTCCCTTCACTCATCTGTATCCACAGCCTCCATGCACTCTACAGCTCCTTGTATCTGTACTTATACAGATTCTGGCTGATGACTGGTTCATGTAATGGTATTTGAATTCCCCTGTTTATAATAATCATGGCCGGACCATACATGACAAGCACCTTTTTATCTTTTGTGTCACTCCTATATCTTCATAGACTGTAAGCTTGTTAGCAGGGCCTTCACTCCTCTTAGTATGTCATGAATTATGTGATAATCTGTATTGTCTTATTCAGTTTGTACATGTCTCTACTAAATATAGAAATTAAATAAAAAATATTATTATATATAACTCTCTTTGGCCCCCTGTAGTACAATGTCTCTCTTTTTGGTCCTCATTTAGAATAAAGTCCCCTTCTTTGGCCACCATTTATCATAATGTTCCCCTTTTGCTCCCATGGTATGATGCCCCCCTTTTTAGACAAAATTTACAATAATGTCCCCTCTTGGGGCCCCCATTTAAAATAATGTCCCCCTCCTTGGACCCCAATTAAAATAATGTCTCCCTCTGTCGCCCCTACTTAGGACAATGCCCCCTTCTTTGGCCTTTGGCTCCCATTAGGTGTCAAGTATTATACATATATATATATATATATATATATATATATATATATATGTATATATATATATATATATATATATATATATATAAAAGTATGTAGACCACTCTTCTTTTGCAAACTGTCCCAGGTCTCCCATATGTGAAGTGTGTCTCCTCCCAAGAGCAATTTTAAGAGCAATTTAGATCCGGACTAAGCAATGAGTCCGGATCTAAATCCACAGGTGTTCAAAAGGATTTAGATCCGGACTCATTGCTGCCACTTCAGAACTCTCCAGCACTTTGTTCCCATCCATTTCTTGGTGCTTCTTGAAATATGTTTGGGGTAATTGTCCTGCTCGAAGTCCCATGACCTAGGACGCAAACCCAACTTTCTGACAATAGACACTACATTGTGACCCAAAATCCTTTGGTAATCTTCAGATTTCATGATGCTTTGCACGCAGTCAAAGCAATGAGTGCCAGAGGCAACAAAACAACCCCAAAACATCTTTGAACCTCCACCATATATGACTGTAGGTACTGTGTTCTTTTCTTTGCAGTCCTCATTCCATTTTTGGTAAACAGTAGAATGATGTGCTTCACCAAAAAGCTCTATCTTGGTTTCATCTGTCCATAAGATGATTTCCCAAAAGGATTTAGGCTTACTCACGCACATATTGGTAAATTGTAGTCTAGTTTTTTTATGTATCTATGTCAGCAGTGGGGTCCTCCTGGGTCTCCTGCCATGGTGATTCATTTCATTCAAAAGACTACATATAGTTCACGCTGACACTGATGCACCCTGAGCATGCAGGACAGCTTGAATATCTTTGGAACTTGATTGGGGTTGCTTATCCACCATTTGGACTATCCTGCGTTGCAACCTTTCATCAATTTTTCTCGGCTGTCCACATCCAGAGAGATTAGCTACAGTGCCATGGGTTGTAAACTTCTTGATAATGTTGCGCACCATGGACAAAGGAACATCAAGATCTCTGGAGATTAATTTGTAACCTTGAGATTGTTGATATTTTTCAACAATTTTGGTTCTCAACTCCTCAGACAGTTCTCTTCTCCTCTTTGTGTTCTCCATGCTTAGTTTGGCACACACAGTCATACAATGCAAAGAATATGTAAATTTCTCACCTTTTTATCTGGTTTCAGGTATGATTTCATATTGCTCAAACCTGTTACTTGCCACAGGTGAGTTTGAATGAGCATCATATGCTTGAAACAAAGTTGTTTACCTACAACTTTGAAAAAGTGTCAACATTTTGGTTTGGCCCATTTTGGGAGTTTTGTGTGAAATTATGTCCAATTTGCCTTTTTTGTTTGTTTTTTTGTGTTGTTCCATTACATACAAATGAAATAAACATATCTATACCAACACATGTGTAATTACATTAATTTTCCAGGAGCAATACTTCATTTTCTGGAACAAATTCAAGGGTGAAAAACACTATGAAAAAAGCTTGAAATCTATGACGCTTTTTAACAATGGATAAAAGATGTTAAGTGTGTAAAGTGAGGGATCCTTTAAGCTTGGCCATGGACCCCCCGGGGCTCCCCGGAGCCCCGGGGCCCCAGGCGGTAGCCCAGATTGCCCTCATTATAATCTGCCTATGGTCCTAAGTGTTCCCCGGATAGTGGCCCCGGAGCTGCGCTCACTGAGTGACAGGACACCGCTCCTGAGCTCAGCTTTGGGGCCCGCTCGCCGGAGCGGCTCATTCTCCTCGGCTCCTCAGCGTCAGCGGTCAGAGAATTACAGCTACGGACACATAGGACATGTGAGTATAAGGATTTTATTATTTTCTTCTTATTTTACAATGGATCCCACTGATTCTGAGATTGTGTTTAGTGACATATTGTACTTCATGATAGTGGTAACCAATTTTGATACGACAATTTGGTGAAAATTTTGATAATTTTGCAATTTTCAAACTTTTAATTCCAGAGAGTTATGTCACACAAAATAGTTAATAAATAACATTTCTCATATGTTTACTTTACATCAGCACAATTTTTAAAACATTTTTTTTGTTAGGAAGTTAGAAGGTTTAAAAGTTGACCAGCGATTTCTAATTTTTCCAACAAAATTTACAAAACCATTTTTTTAGGGACCACATCACATTTGAAGTGACTTTGAGGGGCCTTTATGACAGAAAATACCCAAAAGGAACTAAAGCAATGTGGAAAGAAAAATGAACATTTTACTTTTTTTCACAAAAATTTTACTATAGCCCCAATTTTTTTATTTTCACAAGGGTAACAAGATAAAATGAACCACAAAATTTGTTGTGTAATTTCTACTGAGCATGTTGATACCCCATATGTGGGGGAAAACTATTGTTTGGGCACATGACAGGGCTCGGAAGGGAAGGAGCACCGTTTCGACTTTTTGAACGCAAAAAAGACTGAATGCCATATCACCATATTAAAATGAATGCCGTAATGCCATTATGAAAACAAAATGCCATATGAAAAAAGTGGATGCCATATCACATTTGGAGAGCCCCTGACATGCGAAAACAGCAGAAACCCCCTACAAGTGATAGCGTGACGTCTCTTACTCGAAAAAGCCCTTTTCTTTACCCTGGGAGATGGGGGACTCGGAGTCGGGTCCTGTGATGGAGAGATGGGGTGCAGCCGTGGCCCGGACCCGACCCGTGCTCAGGGCCGTCACATTAAAAGAGATGGTGTGGGCTTATCCGGGTTGAGTGGCTGATTTACGACTACGCCACCTGTGGCACCTGGTGAAGGCCACCAGCGCCGCTGCAGTTCGCTGAGGCATAGTGTTACGGCGGCCAGAGTTATTACTACTCCCCACAGGCGGAGCAAGGCCTCAGGGCAGAGGGACAGGAAGGATGGAGGGGGTAGTAGTGGAGGAAGAACGGATGCCACGTCGCGCGGTGTAGCGCAGAATAAACAGTCCGGAGGCCATAGGGGTGAACTTCCAAGGCTTTACTCACATTAGAGATGGCAGAAGGAAGGCGACTCCCTGATCCCCAAGGAGTCCTGCAGTCACCAGGGATGGGGGTCCGACAACCTCCGAGCAAGTCCAGCATTCAATCGGGACCCCGCACCAGAGTGTTCCTGAACTACAGACCGTATCCTCTCCTGTCTGTGTGTGTAGATAGGCCGGGTCTCCCTCTGAACTCCTCTCAGAACAAGGGCACGGGTGGCAGCTCCGCTCCTTCCGATACCCGATGGGATCCTCTGGGCCTACCAGGCTTTACCAACCAGGACATGGAGAAGCAAGGTCGGGTGTCGGGGCCGGTACCCCTCTTGCAGCCGGACTCCCTCTGAATATATCAGATGGTGAGGACAGGTGGCGTACACTGCTCCGTCTGCATCCTCCCCGGGATCCATTAGCTGTGGAGCTACACTCTTAAGCTCCGGGCCTTCTTGGTCGTGGTCCTTGACCGGGTTGAGACATTCCTCATCTGCAACCTGCCCCCCGTCCCAAGGCTGGGGTATGAGGGCTGTGTCTCCATCCACTGCAGGTCCACACAGGATCCACGTTCAGGGTGGGAGATCACAATACCTCACAGTAATTAACTGCACAAAGACCAAAACCAAAGATGGCTTTTTATTAAATATGAAATTTAAAGTGTCACTAAATTGTAAGTCCTCAACCCTCACCCACTAACTGGTTCCCCTCACTCTTGGTTCCCCAGTCTCCCTGTAACCAGGAGGGCAGCACCTGGTGCATACTAGCCCCCCTGGTGGAGAAATGTGGTGTTGGATGCAAAGGTTGGGTCCCGACCATCACGCTGTTCTTACCTCGGAGGAGGAACACTACACTCCATTACAGAAGTGCAGCATCCCTGTGGCGGTCGAACCTTCAGGGGCGCCACAGTTCTACAGTGGGATGTGCTACATAATGAAGTTTCTCTTAAGGGGCACTTGGAAGATGTCCTTATCACCCCGGTCAGTAAAATCTTTATAGTGGTGGCAGGATGAGCCTAACCTATCTCGAGGGGTTCCCTGGGTACTTAGGGTCACTAGAACAATTACCACAGATGCGAGTCCGAGAGGGTGGGGAGCCCATCTGGGAGATATGGTAGCCCAGGGGACCTGGTCAGATATTGAAAAGGGTCTCTCCTCCAATTCAAAAGAACTTCTGGCGGTAGACAAGGCGGTGAATAATTTCTTACCTTTCCTTCAGGGCCAGAATGTAAAGATCCTCTTGGATAATCTAGTTGCGGTAGCATACCACCAGGGGGATACATGGTCAAGATCGCTGATGAGAGTGACAGATCATCTCTTCCAGATTACAGAAAGTCACCTCCTTTCCCTGATGGCCCTCCATATAATGGAAAAAGAAAACATGAGAGCAGATTTCCTAAGCTGCTATCCTCTGATGCAAGGGGAATGGGAAGATGGGGGGGCCTCCGGTCAGGTAGATCCGTTTGCCACAAAACTAAATCGGAAGACAAAGATCTTGTGTTCCCTAAATCCTCTAGCTGTGGACGCTTTCCTGATACGTTGGTATTTCAGCCTGGCGTATGACTCCTCCCCCCCTGGTTGGCTGTTCTTCTCATGGTAATAAGAAAGATCAGGGAGGAGAAGGCCAGGGTTCTGCTGATCGCACCATTTTGGCCCAGGAGGCCCTGGTTCTCATGCCTGAGGAACATGTCCATCTCTGATCCTTGGGTTCTTCCAGAGATTCCATATCTCCCTCTCCGGGGTCCGATATTCCATCCTCAAGCAACTGGCCTCCACTTGACGGTGTGGAACTTGAAAGGACACTGCCAAATCAGAAAGGTTTTTCCAAAGGTCTAGTAACCATCCTGCACAGCAGAAAACCTGTTACAACCCAGATTTATGCCACAAGTTGGAGAAAGTTTTTGTCTTTCTCTGGTTCTGGGGTTGATGGGGAAGGGGTGCCAATAGGACAAATCTTTGGAGTTTTTACAAAAAGGTCTTGAACTAGGGTTATCCACCAGCACCCTTAAAGTACAGATTTCTGCCTTGGGTGCCCTATATAGCTGTGATGTAGCTTGTAGCTACTGGGTTTCTCGGTTCATTAAGGCAGCTTTTAGATCTAGACTCATTATTAAAAGCAGCTTGGTTCCCTGGGATTTAAATTTGGTTCTAAAGGCCTTGACTAGCTCGCCGTTTGAGCTAATAGTCAGCAACCCTTAAATCCCTCTCTCTTAAGACCGCTTTAATATCTTTAACCTCGGCCAGGAGCATTAGTGACATCCAGACCCTGTCTATGGCCTCGCCGTTTACTCAAATTCTGGATGATAGGCAGGATCTGGTCTAAAAATCACTCTCTCTCCCTAAGGTAGCTACTCGTTTCCACAGACTTCAGGAAGTCCTCCTACCCTCCTTTTGTCCACATCCTAGTAACCAGAAAGAGGTGGAGTTACATACGTTAGAAGTGAGGAGATGTGTGGTTAGGTACCATTCAGTTACCAAAAGCTTTAGGAAAGATAACTCGTTGTTTATATCCTACCAAGGGGCTAGGAACGGTCTAAGGTCACGAAGTCCACCATAGCTAGATGGAATTAGGAGGCCATTTCTCTATCATATACAGTATAGACCAAAAGTTTGGACACACCTTCGCATTTAAAGATTTTTCTGTATTTTCTTGACTATGGAAATTGTACAATCACACTGAAGGCATCAAAACTATGAATTAACACATGTGGAATTATATATTTAACAAAAAAGTGTGAAACAACTGGGTTCAGGTCTGGTGACTGTGAAGGCCAGGTTATCTGGCGTAGCACCCCATCACTCACCTTCTTGGTCAAATAGCCCTTACACAGCCTGGAGGTGTGTTTGGGGTCATTGTCCTGTTGAAAAATAAATGATGGTCCAACTAAACGCAAACCAGATGGAATAGCATGCCGCTGCAAGATGCTGTGGTAGCCATGCTGGTTCAGTATGCCTTCAATTTTGAATAAATCCCCAACCGTGTCACCAGCAAAGCACCCCCACACCATCACACCTCCTCCTCCATGCTTCACGGTGGGAACCATGCATGTAGAGTCCATCCGTTCACCTTTTCTGCGTCGCACAAAGACACGGTGGTTGGAACCAAAGATCTCAAATTTGGACTCATCAGACCAAAGCACAGATTTCCACTGGTCTAATGTCCATTCCTTGTGTTCTTTAGCCCAAACAAGTCTCTTCTGCTTGTTGCCCTTCCTTAGCAGTGGTTTCCTAGCAGCTATTTTACCATGAAGGCCTGCTGCACAAAGTCTCCTCTTAACAGTTGTTGAAGAGATGTGTCTGCTGCTAGAACTCTGTGTGGCATTGAACTGGTCTCTAATCTGAGCTGCTGTTAAACTGCGATTTCTGAAGCTGGTGACTCGGATAAACTTATCCTCAGAAGCAGAGGTGACTCTTGGTCTTCCTTTCCTGGGGCGGTCCTCATGTGAGCCAGTTTCTTTGTAGCGCTTGATGGTTTTTGCAACTGCACTTGGGGACACTTTCAAAGTTTTCCCAATTTTTCGGACTGACTGACCTTCATTTCTTAAAGTAATGATGGCCACTCGTTTTTCTTTACTTAGCTGCTTTTTTCTTGCCATAATACAAATTCTAACAGTCTGTTCAGTAGGACTATCAGCTGTGTATCCACCAGACTTCTGCACAACACAACTGATGGTCCCAACCCCATTTATAAGGCAAGAAATCCCACTTATTAAACCTGACAAGGCATACCTGTGAAGTGAAAACAATTTCCGGTGACTACCTCTTGAAGCTCATCAAGAGAATGCTAAGAGTGTGCAAAGCAGTCATCAAAGCAAAAGGTGGCTACTTTGAAGAACCTAGAATATAAGACATATTTTCAGTTGTTTCACACTTTTTTGTTAAGTATATAATTCCACATGTGTTAATTCATAGTTTTGATGTCTTCAGTGTGAATGTACAATTTTCATAGTCATGAAAATACAGAAGAATCTTTAAATGAGAAGATGTGTCCAAACTTTTGGTCTGTACATCTAGCGGCGAGGAAGTGCCAGAAGGGCTGAAGGCTCATCCCACCCCACCCCTCCTGGGCTGAGAAGACAGGTGTCTCGATAGAAGACATATGTAAGGCTGCTACCTGGTCCTGTCCCTCTACATTCCATAGACACGATAGGTTAGATATGGGTGTATCGGCTGACCTCACCTTTGAGAGAAGAGTGTTCCAGGCTGTGGTCCTTCAATAGATTACTTCATCTCTGTAATTCTCTCGTGGTGCTGTCATGGTCGACCGATAAAATCTTAAATTACATACCGGTAATGGAATTTTTCGGAGACCATGACAGCACCCTTATATTTCCTCCTTTCACGTTTGTGGGAACACTCCCCTTTTATTAATTATAATATCACACTCAATAGGTGTCGTCTGGTATGGCAATTTTGTGATTGTTTGCTGTGTTTATTAACCTGGCAGTCCTCTCAATGCTCTGTAATCCCAACTGAGGCGGGAGAGAGGTGGCGCCCTTTTAAGCCTGTAGGTTTCCTCTCCTTGGTGGGCGGATCCCCTATCTCGTGGTGCTGTCTCTGAAAAATCCCGTTACCGGTAAGTAACTTACGACTATACATTTGATGGAGCAATCAAAAAGTTGTACCCCAAAATGGTATTAAAAACGGTCTTAGAAAATTGAAACACAAGCCAAACAATTTGTTTGCAAAGT
This sequence comes from Phyllobates terribilis, assembly GCF_046119375.1. Taxonomy (NCBI): domain Eukaryota; kingdom Metazoa; phylum Chordata; class Amphibia; order Anura; family Dendrobatidae; genus Phyllobates; species Phyllobates terribilis. The sequence goes on from NW_027364799.1 coordinate 139,994, forward strand.
TTAGAATTTTTTAAAAGCAGTAAAATGTTTTCGTTTTCTTCTGCACCATTTCACTTTATTTGGAATTCATTGCCCTTTTTTTTCTATATGTTGCACAGTAAAGTGAATGGCGTCTTTCAAAAATGCTGTAATTTTGTCCCACAAAGTACACCTCAACCCTGCTGTATTGAATAGTGTCTGTGTTATTCACTATGTGATATGTGTTTTTTTATTGTATACTAATGTATAGTGACTAGTGATGATTGAGCGTGTTCTATGAACCCATTCAGCGAGCACGCTAACAGCCGTGACACTTGCAGGCACGGCGACCTTAAAAGAAATGCCGAGCATGCCAAAATACTCGGCGAGCACCTGAGCGTGCTCGCCGAAGGGGTTGATAGAACACGCTCGATCATCACTAATAGTGACCAGATGCCTCTAAGGAATCTTTTTTGGCCTCTGTTTTACTGGTGCTTGAAGTGCAAATTTTTGTAGCTCTAATGATTAAGTAATATGCAACTATGTGAACTGCAATTGCCAATTAACAATTTAAGGGTATCCATCAGATATACCCCTCCCTCCAATTCCCATTCATGACCATGCAGGATTTGGAAAGCTAAATCCATAGACACCTCTATATCTTTTATCTGTTGCTGCATTTCTGAGTGCTCTGGGTGTAACGGAGCACTAACCAAGCCTCAGCCTTCCAAGGTTGCTTCCCTGCCCAGCACCAGCCTCTTTATCTTGATTGATAGCTCACTGTCAGTTTTTTGGGACGTCAGGCACCAAGCAAGGAAAATCAGTGAGCTAGACACTAGCACTGGGAACTTTCCCTCCGTACATAAACAAAACATAAACCAAAAAAAAAGCAATTTGGCACGTTACTTAATTTATGTAGATTTATAGAATGAAATGTTGGATTTCGTACGAGCTCGATCCTTGTTTTTCACAGAACTCATATCTATTATAGTCTAGGGCTGTTCACATATTTCTGTGGACCGCGTATTTTTCACCGAAACACGTTGACCTGTCGGACTTTGATCCAAATCAAAGTTTAGAGCTTCTCGGATGCAAAACAAAGCTGATGAAAGTCTGAATGAGGCCTTACTCTATTATTTATTTTTTAAGCAGCGTTCATTCCAGGCTGCTGTACACATGAAGAGGGTTTACACACCTAAAATACATATATAAAACACAGAAACAAGCTACCATTGACAGACTAGTATGGAGGGAGACACTGCCACTACGATCTAACAGTGTGGATTCTGGTGTCTCGCTCCTTCCCTCAGGTTGTATGCCAAAAGCCTCCTCCAATAAGCAAGTTCTGGACAAGCTGCAGGTGGAGAGGGAGTGCGGGATTACGGTGAAGGCCCTGACTGCGTCTCTGTTTTACACTTACGAGGGAAAGAAGTATCTCCTGAACCTGATCAACACTCCGGTGAGTGTGACGTTTCTTCTTGATTTGTTTCTCTATGGTCTTGTTGCGGATGTTCAACTGGTCACGGCGGTCGCGTGACCTGTCACATAACTAAATGATGTCATGGAAGGTCCTTTCACACCACCGCGAGCCGTACAAGAGACCGGACGCAGTGGAGAAAAGACCGGGGGCCATCAGAAGGTAAGTATAATGTTATTTTCTCCAATCCCCTCCATGACAGCACACCTGGAGGTAGCCTCCCCATCCTAATTAGGGACAGGAAAACAAGAGGTTAAATAGCCCCTTCCCGCTACAATCCCCAGTGTTTTCCTGTCCCTATGGGATGAAGAGGTTACCTGGGGTGCCTGCAGCCGGCAAGCAGGGCCCTATTAAATTTACCTGCCGGGCTGCAGCTCCCGTGTCTCCTTGAGAGCGGGACCCCCCACACACACACTCGCCTGCGTGTAAAGCCGAGTAGGGTTTTGGGGGCTGGGGGCCTCCTGTAGCTCCCCGGCCGGAGTCTCCTCTGTCCTCCATGGCGGCGTGCCGGAAGTCAGGCTTTTGGCCAGCGGGACGTCACTTCTGGTGCGTTCCACCGTGAAACGCATGGGGCCGCGGCGGGAAGTTCAAAAGGAGAAGCCGCGGTTTGCCCTGAAAATGAGGATCCTTCACCAGATAGGTGAAAATTTGGCACTGGATCTCGGTCTCCCCTATAAAAGACCCAGATGAGAAGACTCCATTAAGGTAGGACAGAATATTCTGCTACTATGGAGGGTGCTGTTCCAAAGCCTGCGTCTGCAGAGCCCAGCGCTAACCCGGCCCTAGTAAGTACTAGGTCCTAGGTTATTCCCCACTCTCTTTTGAGCAGGATCCTAAATATATTTTAAATCTCCCCTTTTTTTATTTTTAATTTAGGGAGACAAGGATCTGGCACCGACAGTGGGAGAAAGCACTACAGTTTGCAAATGTGCCATCTGTATAAAAAAGCTGGCTTCAGGGCATAAGAAACCCCTATGCTGGAAACGCACTGACAACATTGTGAAGGAAGAACAGCCTTCCCTTATGGAAGAAGTCAGGGGAATGGTTCGGCAGGAAATACAATCTTCCCTAGCCTCCTTCTCACAAGCCAGAGCTGAAGGTCCATCTCCCCCCAAAAGGAGAAAATATACGGTTAGGGAGACCTCTGATTCAGAATTAGGGTCTATGGAGGAACCGGAAGAAGGGGTCCTAAGTGAAGATCATGAGAAAGATAGGAAATATTACTTTTCGTCTGAGAATATGGAGGAATTGTTGTCGCAGGTGAGAGACACGATGCAGGTGGAAGAGGAGAAGGAAACCCGTACAGTTCAGGATGAAATGTTTGGCGGTCTGAAATCCAAGAAGAAGGTAGTGTTCCCTGTGCATGACAACATTTGGAGTCTTATTTTGGATGAATGGGAGTCACCTGAGAAAAGGCTTAGTATGGCAGGAGAAATGAAGGATAGATTCCCTCTAGATGAAAAGGCGGCTAAGCTATGGATGGAAGTCCCGAAGGTTGATGTACAGGTGGCAAGGGTTGCGAAGAAAACAACCCTTCCCTTTGAAGACTCGTCACAGCTCAAAAATCCTATGGATAGGAAGATGGAAAGCCTTCTAAGGAAGGCATGGGAAACATCGGCGGCTTCACTGAAGACTAATATCGCTTCAACTTGTGTAGCTCGTTCCATGTTCCTCTGGCTCCAACAACTAGAGGAACATCTCTGGAAAGGTACCACTCAAGAGGACCTCCTAGCATCTCTTCCTTTTCTGCAGAAGGCCACTGGATTCCTAGCGGATGCCTTGGCGGAGTCGGTCAAGATTGCGGCAAGATCGGCAGCATTATCAAATTCTATGAGAAGAGCTCTGTGGTTGAAGATGTGGAGTGGGGACAACGCATCAAAATCTAAGCTTTGTTCCATTCCATTTAAAGGAGAGTATATGTTTGGGGCGGTGCTAGACGAGTTGTTGGAGAAAGCATCCGACAAGAAGAAGTCTCTGCCAGAGCCAAAGAATCCAAAAAGTTTCAGAAAGAGACCATTTCTTCTCCCTCAACAACAACAGCAGCAAGCATTTCAGTACAGAGGCAAGGGTAAAACTGGTCGCTGGAGTTACACAAAAGGGGGAAGAGGTAGGAATATCTTTCAAGGTTCTAGGCAGGACAGACAATGACGCCAAGAAGGTAGGAGGCAGAATTGCGAGCTTCCTTCCTCAATGGCAGCTTATTGATTGGAAAAGGATTTGTCGTGGCAACAGTAGACCAGCCAGAGGCTTACTACCACGTGCCAATTCATCCGGATTACAGAAAATTTCTCAGATTTGCTGTAACTCAGAACCGAGAGGTACTTCATTTTCAATTCAATGTACTCCCCTTCGGCATTTCGTCAGCACCCCGCCTGTTTACAAAGATCATGGCAGAGGTAGTAGGTTTATCTAAGGAAACTGAATATCTGCATCGTCCCATATTTAGACAATTTTTTGGTGATGGTTCCCTCGGTTTCAAGTTTGGAAAGAGACCTCCAGATGACCCTCCAGATCCTGGAATCCTGGGGATGGTTGATAAACTACCAAAAGTCAGATCTGATTCCCTCCACCAGGAAGACCTCCTTGGGAATTCTCCTGGATTCTCAGCAACAAGCCTCTTTTCTGCCAAAAGAGAAGCAGATTCAGTTGAGGTCGAAAGTTTATGCACTAAAGAACCAGAGAGGAGTGTCATTAAGATTCGCCATGTCCGTCCTCGGGTCCATGACCTCATTTATTTAGGCGATACCTTGGGCTCAAGCGCATTCAAGGGTCCTTCAAAACTACATCCTTTCCTGTTGGGACAGATCTCCAAGTTCCCTCTCCAACAGAATTCATCTGCCAGAGAAGGTGAAAGCATCTTTAAATTGGTGGCTCTGTCCAGGAAATCTGGAGAAAAGTTCAGCATGGATTCAACTTCCCTTGTTATCCGTCAAAACAGACGCAAGTGTAGCACCCCGAGGACTCGGCTGCTACAGGGGTATTGCACCTCGAACCAGAGGTGTGGTATTATACTCCCGGGTATGGATGGGGCGTGGAACTGAGCTCAGTAGGCTGCATGCACCACACTCACCCCATTTCCGGGGGACAGATCAACGGTACTCCCACCAGATAGATGTGCAGGTACGACAGCGTCTGTCCCTGGCTGGAGTGGGAGGGGGGGAGGAATATCCCAGTGGTGCAGGAGCAGAGAGGGGAGGGACTCTGGGCATAGGAAGGAGTCCATTGGTGGCTAGTCACCTGGGCTCGGGTGTCAGAGGGAGTATAAAAGGTGGGCACCATCTTAGGAGTTCAGTTCAGTCAGACAGAAAAAGAGGAGAAGAGTAGTGACAGGGAGCAGCAGCCCTGTCTGGGTGCTGCTCCTGAAGGGAGCAAGAGAGAGAAAGACAAGAGGAAAGGAACAAGGAACAAGGAAGGAATGGAACCTGGAGAAAGGCCCAGAGACATGAAGGAAGAGGGAACCCGAACACGCTAGGAGTCAGCGGGTGAAGGGTTGGCAGATCAGGGTACCGGATCCCGAACTGGTGGAGGCCACTTATCCTCAGCCAGGAACCGGAGGTCGTGGCCACGTCTTGGCGCGACCACTCACTACACTCACCACGAAGGCACGCCACATAGGGTCAGGGAAACCGGAGATAGGTTTCGCCACCAGAAGGCCCGAGGAAGCTGGACATGGGTGGGTCCCTAGTGGGGATGGCCAGAGAAAGGAACGGAGAAAGGAGTTCAAGGTCACACTCTGGAACTGCCTGGGGGTTGGTCGAGCCCCGTACCTGGTGGACGCAGCACGGCTCGGGTCGTCATCACCTGCAGGACTGACACTGATAACATCTGTGAGTAAAGCATTGAAAACTGCAATCAGTCTCTGTGTTCCATCGCACTACCAGCACTAAAGGTACCGGGACGCCCTTTCTATCACTCCCTTCACCCGCACCAGCTGCCCTGAGGCCATACCTCTCCCGTTGGGGGTTATACCACCATTGCTGCAATCCTATCACCGGCCTCAGCGGTCTGCCCTGCAGCGGCGGCCTCATAGCCGCAAATCAACGGGTGGCGTAGTCGACACTTAAACAACATCTACTGCCATAGACTGCCACTTAGTTTGACCACCCTGGGCACGGACCGGGTGACCGCCACGAGACTACTACCCCCATCTGATCCGGCTCCGGGTAAGCCCCGTGCGCGCGATGCCGCACGACACAGCAGGCCCAGGGGCGCGTCACAAGCAAAAGAGGATGGGGAGCAGTAGTCTCCCACGTGGCCTTCCAAGGGGTCTGGTCGCAAGAAATAGCAGAGCAGTACTCAAACTTAAGAGAAATGAAAGTGGTGGAAGAAACCCTATGGGCAGCCACTACTGTGCTTCAGGGGTCGAATGTCAGAGTCTACTCTGACAATATGACAACTATAGCCCACTTGAGACATCAGGGAAGTACAAGAAACAGGAGGTTACAGATGATCTCTGAAAGGATCTTCCACTGGGCGGAGCATAATCTACTATCCTTATCGGCTCTGCATCTGAGGGGCTCCGACAACTATCATGCAGATCTTCTGAGCAGAAAATACATTCATCCAGGGGAGTGGAGCATGAACTCGAAGATATTTCAGATGATTGTTCAAAAGTGGGAATACCCAGATGTGGACCTGTTTGCGAACCAGGAAAACGCAAAAGTAAGAGCCTTTTTCTCTTTGAAACCCGAGGATTCAGCAACAGGGATAGATGCATTCGCTCACCCTTGGAAAGTTGGGCTCACTAATGCTTTTCCCCTGATTCTGTTAATACCAAGGACTTTACAAAAAATCAGGTCGGAAGGGCTCAAGACTATCTTAATAGCTCCAATGTGGCCAAAAAGAGCATGGTTCGGAACATTGAGCAGTCTAAGAATGGATGATCCATTGATGCTTCCTCGAATCCACGATCTGCTGCATTAGGGCCAGATTTTCCATCCGGCCCCTCAGAATTTGGCTCTAGCAGCTTGGCTTCTGAGACCACCCTCTGAAAAGCCAGAGGCTTCTCAGTACAGGTGATCCAAATGTGGCGCCCTGCTGTGCATTGGTGCCACAGAACCCAGAAGGGTGCATGGATGGATTTCTCCACAAGAGGCCCTCACTAGATACAAACACCTCTACCTTCCAACTCATACCAGCAGAGGGAGCCCAGAGAGGGATATATATAGGGAAGGTGGAGCCAGGCAGCTCAGTTGATTAGTGAGTGCTCAGAGTCAGAGCAGAGCAGGCAGGCTGAGAGAGAGCCTGAGAGCGTGCCGACACTCAGATAGCGGTGAAGACGCAGCACGTCAGCTGCCTAGTAGTGAGGGCCCCGAGTGTGGCCGACGGCAAGGAGAAAAAGGGGAGTGAAACCAAGGGGGCAGAGGAGCACAATAAGCTCACCCCATTATATCTACCGGACACCGGATCCGCGCCTACAGGGACCCTTTACACCCAGTGGGGATAACCGGAATCCCAGGAGGACTACAAGTTCCTGACAAACCTGAAGGCTAGACACACACAGGATCAGGAACCACGAAGGCCCCGACGTCCAGGGAAAGTGGTTACCAACCAGAGGTCCTATTTCTGAGCATCTGGTGAAGTAAAAGCAGGACACATAAGCTAGGCCCAGTTGCAGGCTGGCCAGGAGCATACATAGGGACAGACACGGATCAGGAGGCCCTATACCTGCTCCCTGGGGAGAAGTCCAAAAGTGCGCCCTTCATCTGGAGTACCCTGGACCGTACCTAACAGCTGTACCAGTAAAGGAAATGAAGCAAATCCCCTGTCTCTGTCCGTTACTCCTGCTGTGCCATCGCTTTCCCTGCACCACAATGCTCAGCGCAACCTGCATCATTTATACTGCCCTGAGGCCTGCTCCACCTGTGGGGAGCCGTTCCATCTCAAGCTGTCCTGACATCTGCCTCAGAGGACTGTTGCAGCGCTGGTGATCCTCACCAGACACCACAGGTGGCGTCACAACAAATTCCCTACAAATAATTCCTTTTGCCACTGACCGCCCTGGGCCAGCCACCGCGATAATCCCCGCAGGCAGTCTTAGGCCCGGCTGCCGGGTGCCCCGCGACACCCCTGGGGGCGAGTCACATACACTGCAGAAAAGCAGAAAACCAGTCACAATTTCCATCTATGGAAAAATCTAGAAAGCTTTCAAGCTATGGTATGAGCCTTGTCCATTAGATCCCTTTCGGCCTGACGTGGCCAGAATCTTGGATTTCCTACAGAACGGTCTGTCTAAAGGATTAAGACCAAGCACGCTGAAGGTCCAAGTCTCGCCTTTAAGTTCCTATTTTGATGCTGATTTGGCCCAAAACAGATGGATTAAGAGGTTCATGATAGCTGCTTCTTGGATTAATCCAACAAGAGCTAAAATAGTTCCACCTTGGGATCTCAACGTAGTTCTTAGAGGCCTAACTATGCATCCTTTCGAGCCAATAGCCGAGGCACACATAGACAAATTGTCTTGGAAAGCGGCATTGCTTATAGCTCTGACTACAGCCAGAAGAGTGAGTGAAATCCAAGCCCTGTCTATCAGAGAGACTTATTGTCGTATTTTGGAGGACAGGATCATCCTCCAGTTGGATCCTTCTTTTCTACCTAAAGTGTCGTCTAATTTTTATATGTCTCAGCCAATAATTCTTCCGTCATTCTGTCAAAATCCATCAAATAGCAAGGAAGAAGAATTCCACGCGTTGGATGTAAGAAGGACTATAATCCGCTATTTGAGGCAGACTGAAACCTGGAGGAAGGATCAGAACCTATTTGTCCAATATGGAAGCCCCAATAAAGGAAAGAAAATTGCAAAAATATGCTAGCAAATTGGATTAAGAAAGCAATTTGTGAAACATACATAGTTCAAGATTTGCCTCCTCTGAAATCTTTGAAAGCTCTTTCTACTAGAGCTATGTGGGTCTCCTGGGCGGAAAAAGCTAGTGCATCCATTGAGCAGATTTGCAGGGCAGCTACATGGTCGTCTGTCCATACCTTTGCTAAACATTATAGACTAGATGTAATATCTAATAGAGACTTAGCATTTGGAAGGAAAGTCCTTCAGGCTGTTGTCGCTCCCTAAAATTCATTCTTTGGTATTACTCCAGGTGTGCTGTCATGGAGGGGATTGGAGAAAATAGAATTAGACTTACCAGTAATTCGGTTTCTAAGACCCTCCACAACAGCATGGGTAGTTCCCTCCATTTCTTTGATTGGAAAAATCCTTAGTGTTAATAAATATTTAGAGCATTCATACTGTGTGGTCCTTTTAAAACACTGGGGATTGTAGCAGGGAGGGGCTATTTAACATCTTGTTTTCCTGTCCCTAATTAGGATGGGGAGGCTACCTCCAGGTGTGCTGTCGTGGAGGGTCTTAGAAACAGAATTACCGGTAAGTCTAATTCTATTTTTTTTTTTTTACCATTTTTATTCTTTTTTTCAACTATTAACTTGTTCACACTATATAAATACATGCCGGTTGCAAGGATTTATATAGTGTGACCAAGTTGTCAAGCACTTTCCAAGTGATGCTAAAATCGCTTGGAAAGCGGTTGACAACCCGCATGCGGACATGCATGTGAAAAATGCTTCACTTACGTTTGTCCCTGGCAGGAAAAACGCATGTAAAATCTGCATGCGTTTTTTCTGCCAGGGAGATGCAGAAACACTCAGGAAAAATCCGGAGCATTTCTGCATCGTGGGCATGTGGCGCCCCTGAGGGTTCAGTCGCCACAGAGGTACTGCACCTCACCCAGAGGTGTGGTGTCTCCCTTCACTCAGGTAAGATGGGAGTGCTGCAGAGAACCCCCCAAAACACCTGCATCCAACATTACACTGCTTCAGACCGGCTGGAAGGGCAACATGCAGAGCACAGCTGCTGAGCCCTGTCCCTGGCTGGAGTGGGGGAAACCCAAAGGTAGGGGGAACCAGTAGTGGGTGTGGGTGGAGGAAGCAGTTAGAAGGAGCACACAGTAGGTATATAATGGGAAGCAATCTTAGGGTGGCAGTTCAGAACAGAATGGTCAGTCAGTACAGTACAGACGGTCAGTGAGGACTGTCTGGGAGCAGAGGCTCAGCAGGAGCTCTGCTCCACAAGAAGGGCCCGGGATAGAGGCCCCGGAGGGGAGAAGGGAGTAGGCTCCATTCTAAGAAGGGATCCCAGGGGTACGGCGCGTGCAGGACAGCACCCATACGCCCCGCATCTGTCAGAAGACAGAGGGATCGGTTGCCCCATTCTAATCTCCAGGGGGTCAGGTTGGTCCCGGATCCGACGTACAGGAAGGACTTCAGCATACCCGAGCGGGATTGAGAGTGGGCAGCGCAGGGCAGCAGGGAGAAGGACCTAGTGTGAAGACGGTCAAAGTAGGAACACGAGAAAGTGGGGTTCTGCCAAGCATTCCTAAACTTCCTGAGGAAGGATTGAACCCCTGACAGGGTGAACACGGCGCAACGTGGGAGGCCTTCACCTGTAACTTGCACTTTTGTGTTTCCTGAAGAACTGTGAATTAAAATCTTGGACGACTGCACTGAGTTGCCTCCGTCTATTCCTTCACTGGTGCCATTTCCCTCCCTGCACTACAACGCCCAGCGCACCCTCCATCTATTTACACTGCCCTGAGGCCCGCTCCACCTGTGGGGAGCCGTTCCATCTCTAGCTGCCCTAACATCTGCCTCAGAGGACTGTTGCAGCGCTGGTGATCCTCACCAGACACCACAGGTGGCTTCACGACAAATCCTATAAATAATCCCTTTTGCACTGACCGCCCCGGGCCAGCCACCGTGATATTCCCCAAAGCAGCCATACGGCCCGGCTGCCGTGTGCCCCGCGGCCCAGGGGGCAGCGAGTCACCACTTGGCGTCACGAACAGGATACGTGACCAGCCTGCCATCTGCGGGTAATGTGCGCCTAAAGAAGTGTTTTCTGCCTTGAATGTGGCGCCCGCCCCAGAAGAACGGGCGCCATTATGTGCGTGCTAAAGAACAACAGAATGGAACCTCCCGTCGTGGGCCGGGTCCCAGAATGGCTCCAAAAGCAGGCCCTGCCCCTTGCAACAGTGACTGTCCGCATAGATGTGTCCGTCAAAGCGGGGAGGCCGACACAGGGAGTGACCGACAGCAAAGTGCCATTGGACCGCCCCCGAAAGAGGAGAGGCGGTGGAGAGAAGCTGCGTAAAGACCGGGAGGTGTCAGGCCGAGCTGACGCAGTCGCGGGAGCAGGTCGGAGTGATGTCCCTGTCCCAAATGCGGCTGGCGCTGCTCCATCCCTGGTCCCCCTGCAGCCTGAGGCTGATGACCAGGCTGGGTCAGCCTGCAGAAACCAGGGGTTCCCCCGGAGGGGGCCCCACTGTTAAACTGTTTTAGTTAACTGGACTGTACATAAGTTGCCCGGAAGGGTGCAGTTGACTTCATGTTTGCTACCCAGTTACCCGTCAGGGTACAGAGACTGACAGGCTGAGGACTGTGAGAAGCCGGACGTTGACATTGTACATAGTTTAGCACTTCTTAAAGTGCATCCTATTGGTTTTATAATTACAAATATACCTCAGAACAAAAACTCGTTTGGCGTGGCGGAAGACGAGGTCCAGGATTGGATCGTCTATGCCCTGCAGCCATGCCCAGGGCCTACGTTGAGGGTTTGTGGACGGGTCCCTCATGCTGCTACTGTTGCACCCTGGTGCTGGAACTGTCTTGAAAATTGTTTTATATGACAATACTCTTATGATGTTTTATAATGTAACCAGTAACGTTAAAAGAAATGTGCCTCCCATAAAGGGAAGAAATGTTGTTTTATGGTCAAATATGCTGATGCATCTTAAAAATTTTGCATGTCAGTTATGCCTGGTTTTGCTCTGTTCCAGCCCGCGGACGTGCTGTGTTTTACCGGGGGGGGGAATGTGGCGTCCCTGAGTGTTCAGTCGCCACAGTGGTACTGCACCTCACCCAGAGGTGTGGTGTCTCCCTTCACTCAGGTAAGATGGGAGTGCTGCACAGAACCCCCCAAAACACCTGCATCCAACATGCAGAGTGCAGCTGCTGAGCCCTGTCCCTGGCTGGAGTGGGGGGAACCCAAAGGTAGGGGGAACCAGTAGTGGGTGTGGGTGGAGGAAGCCGTTAGAGGGAGCACTTATACAGTAGGTATATAATGGGAAGCCATCTTAGGGTGGCAGTTCAGAACAGAATGGTCAGTCAGTCTACCATTGGGCCCTATAAGACGTTCTTCATCTCCCGTTGCAGTGGGGTTTTTATTTGTCAAAAAAAAAGACTGGGGGTTGCGCCCCCGCCTTGATTTTCGCGAGTTTAATCGGATCACGGTCTGGGATGCATATCCTCTCCCTCTCATCCCCGACCTCCTTAGAAAAAAATTTGGCTCCTATGATTTGTTTAAACTATACCTCAGGGGGGCTTATAATCTCATTCACATTGAGGAGATGAGTGGAAGATGTCCTTCAATACTCCTGAGGGGCACTATGAAAAGCTTGTGATGGCATTTGGGTTGACTAATGCTCCCGCTTTCTTTCAACACTGTTAGTGACATTTTTAGTCATCTGGCAGGTAGATCACAACAAACCAATCTTGATGACATATTAATTTACTTACCTCCAGTCACATCAGGTACATATCAGGCAGGTCTTACAGATACTCAAAGATAATAAATTATTTGTCAAACCAGAGAAATGTATGTTCTCCATTCAGGGTTAGTTCTTATCATTCACCGTTTTTGCATGGATCTGGCCAAAGTCCGGACGGTACTGGATTGGTATTATATTCAAGACTTAAAGGCATTACAAAGTTTTTTGGGTTTCACCAGCTACTACTGTAAGTTCATCAAAAACTTTTCGGTAGTGGCCAAACCTCTGATGGACGATTTTGCCAAATAGAAAAAAAAAATTAAGATTTTATTATTTTACTTTCCATTCTTGTAGCTAAACACAATCCAGCTAAGTTTAAAATTGAAATGAAGCCCCTGTACCCCCCTCTCTAGGTGCTTCTGTACCAAGTCTTCCCTGGTCCAGGATGGTTTCTATATCACAGGCTCCAGCAATAACCTATTGACACATGATTGTGGCAGCCCTCACGTGCTGATATATCACAGTGCCAATAGAAGTGGGAAGCGGCACAGAAATCACAAAATAAAGGCAGTGTTTGTGGTAATGCAAGAATCCAGCAAGCAGAGTAATCCACACGTCATACAACAGCCCAACATGGATGATGAAAAGCTGCGTCTTCAGGCGTCTGTGTAAGAACATCACATTTTTGTTTTCCTTCCAGAATAAGCACCAAATGGAATAGCTGAATGCCAGGATACGGAGACCGGCGGGGGACAGGGAAGCGCTGTCCGCTGGATTTTGTGCTGGTTTCACAAGCGGTCACCCTGCAGTTTTCTCCGGATAATGCTGTGGAGACTTTTCACAACACATCTAATAATTGTGAACCTTCCACTCACATGTTTATTATCTTGTCCGCTGGTCAGACTGGGGGGGATGAAAGCTGGACAAGGGATGAAGAATGATCCTTATTACATATAATGGGTGCACTGAGCGATTGTGAAAAGTCGCAGAGGACTGAGAGCAGAAGGGCAGAGGGTTTCCTCTTCCTCACAGGGACCAGCACAGAAGCCGGAGCAGAAGGGCAGAGGGTTTCCTCTTCCTCACAAGGACCAGCACAGAAGCCGGAGCAGAAGGGGAGACAAGGGCTGAGCCACTTACACAGACAGAAAGCTGAGGAGAGGAGGGCATGTTATTACTCCAGGATCCGCTCCATTCATTCCCTATGTGGCATTCAAGCGCTGAGCTCGGCTTTTCCGGAGCCCCATAGAGAATGAATGGAGCAGCAGTTGATCCCTGACTTTCCACTCCTTCCCGATCAGACGATGGCTCGCAGCGGTCAGACCCCACGATCAGTAAGTGATCACCGAGCCTGTGGATAAGTGATAACTTGTTTTCTACAGACATCCCCTTTAAGTAATGGAGCATGCCAGCAGAGAAGGTGAGAGGAGGCGCTGGTTACAGGGGAAACTTTACCTCTGGAGGCCGCATTTAGGGCATGTGAGGGGCGGACACTTCCCATATTCATCATTACTGAACCCCCGCTCTGTGCGGCTCTTATCTGAGCTGCAGGAGACGCAGCAGTTACTAATCAGCCGCTCTCTGTTCACTTGCAGCCGTCCGAGCTCTGCTGTGCCTGTTAGGGGTGAAGTTCGGGTCCTTCGAGGCATCTACTATGCAGCCTGCACAGCAGATCACAGCCCGAGCACAGCGTCTCCGGGTAAATCTCCACCTTGTGAGTTGCTTCTTGTGCAGCAGCCCCATGCAAGTTGCTCTGCTCTCCTCGGCCAGCTCCTGCTGAATACTGAGCTCCTCTGCCCAATCTAGGAGCTCAATAGCCCTGATCACGTCAGTGGTAGCCCAACGCTGCTGGATCAGATTTACAAATGGCAAACTAATCAGCCCTAGGTATTTCTAATATGTGCAGAGCAGGCGACATAAGTCTGACCGGTGTCCTCATAGACCTTTCCTCAGCCGGGGTCTAATAGGAGCAGTAAAATGGCCGTCATGGGGTCCATTGTTAGATCTCAGCTGCCATAGAAACTCATTGGCACCATGATCATGCCTCCCTCTCCTGTCTAAAGTGCCTAAATGCTGTGGAAGCCCCCTACTGTGTCATACAATGGATTAAGCTGCCAGGATCAAGGTTGGCTCCACTGTGGGCAGCTGAGGCAGGAGCAGGACTGTGTTACACAGCCACACTTCTGCCGCAGATCTTGTAAGGACCTGCCTGATGATAATGTGTCCTATAGAGCAGGTCTTGGTACCGGACTGCCCTGTACATATTTACCACTAGCTGGGAACCAGTTACTTACAAGGTCTAGTTTCGAATGTGTTTCCAGGATCTGTAGTTATCAGCATTTTATCCTTAAGGCCGAGTTATAATATCACTGTAACACTCTCGCCCTGTACCTGTATACCTGCCCTGTGTGCTGCACAAAAGTATATAACAAAATGTGTGTACACAGATATCTCCTGAATGGTATTACTGCTAGATCTCCTGTACATAGAAATATGAGGTTCTTAGCGCACATTTTGAGCAAATTGTGCGAGCCCATCTGCCAACGTCAAGGCGACCTCTTCAGATGGGTCCCTACACTAACATTACACTAACTTACTAACTGGGACTAGTTTTTTGTATTATTATTATTACCACCATTTTTACTATTTATTATTATTGCATTAATGCAATTAATTGTAACTGTTATAAAACGAATTAAAAAAATGTAATTCTAATTTTTTTTTATTAATCTTGTGATTCTAATAATGGTATTACTAAAATCCCTATGCCTAAAGCTGTTGATCCAGAAGAAGGCAAAAACCTCAGGACACCTTCAGCCAATTTGTGTCACAGGGGAAAAATTCCTTCTTGACCCCGGGAAAAGGCGATCAGTCCTAGGACCCTGGATCAAACCTAATAATGTTATTACAAGTTATATAATATTACACTAATTATTGTACTACTGGAGTTATTTTAATTTGTTTTTATAAATCTATTTGATATGGTTATTATTACATTGTGCTATCTTATTACAGTATTATTATTCTTTCCTTTCACTACTAATACTGCCCTATACCTACAGTGTTGATCCAGAAGAAGGCAAAAACCCCAGGACACCTTCAGCCAATTTGTGTCACAGGGGAAAAATTCCTTCTTGACCCCGGGAAAAGGCGATCAGTCCTAGGACCCTGGATCAAACCTATTAATGTTATTACAAGTTATATAATATTACACTAATTATTGTACTACTGGAGTTATTTTAATTTGTTTTTATAAATCTATTTGATATGGTTATTATTACATTGTGCTATCTTATTACATACAGTATTATTCTTCTTTCCTATCACTACTAATACTGCCCTATACCTACAGTGTTGATCCAGAAGAAGGCAAAAACCCCAGGACACCTTCAGCCAATTTGTGTCACAGGGGAAAAATTCCTTCTTGACCCCGAGAAAAGGCGATCAGTCCTAGGACCCTGGATCACACTGCTATTCTACCTACTACTATTACTACTGTTATTTTATTACTTTCTTACTATTATCACTAGTATTATTACTCATATTACACTAATACGGATATACTACCACTATATTACTACCATCCCTTTCCCCCTAGGGATCTTAAGGTGCAGTTCTGTCCTCCTCCTCCTATTCTGTCCTCCTCCTCTTCCATCCTCCTCCACTTTCATCCTCCTCCTCTTCCGTCCTCTTCCTCTTCCGTCCTCCTCCTCTTCTGTCCTCCTCCTCTTCTGTCTTCCTCCTCTTCCGTCCTCCTTCTCTTCCGTCCTCCTCCTCTTCTGTCCTCCGCCTCTTCTGTCCTCCGCCTCTTCTGTCCTCCGCCCCTTCCGTCCTCCGCCTTTTCTGTCCTCCGCCTCTTTCGTCCTCTTTCTCTTCCGTCCTCTTCCTCTTACGTCCTCCTCCTCTTCGGTCCTCCTCATCTTCCGTCCTCCTCCTCTTCCGTCCTCCTTCTCTTCCGTCCTCCGCCTCTTCCGTCCTCCGCCTCTTCCGTCCTCTGCCTCTTCCATCCTCCGCCTCTTCCGTCCTCCGCCTCTTCCGTCCTCCTTCTCTTCCATCCTCCTCCTCTTCCGTCCTCCTCCTTTTCCGTCCTCCTCCTCTTCTGTCCTCCTCCTCTTCCGTCCTCCGCCTCTTCCGTCCTCCATCTCTTCCGTCCTCCGCCTCTTCCGTCCTCTTCCTCTTCCGTCCTCCTCCTGAGACGTAATAAATAGCATTAAAGCTGCAGTAATTATTTATATTATATATACACACTGCTCAAAAAAATAAAGGGAACACTCAAATAACACATCCTAGATCTGAATGAATGAAATATTCTCATTGAATACTTTGTTCTGTACAAAGTTGAATGTGTTGACAACAAAATCACACAAAAATCATCAATGGAAATCAAATTTATTAACCAATGGAGGCCTGGATTCGGAGTCACCCCCAAAATTAAAGTGGAAAAACACACTACAGGCTGATCCAACTTTGATGTAATGTCCTTAAAACAAGTCAAAATGAGGCTCAGTATTGTGTGTGGCCTCCACGTGCCTGTATAACCTCCCTACAACACCTGGACATGCTCCTGATGAGGTTGCGGATGGTCTCCTGTGGGATCTCCTCCCAGACCTGGACTAAAGCATCCACCAACTCCTGGACAGTCTGTGGTGCTACGTGACGTTGGTGGATGGAGTGAGACATGATGTCCCAGATGTGCTCAATGGGATTCAGGTCTGGGGAACGGGCGGGCTAGTCCATAGCTTCAATGCCTTCATCTTGCAGGAACTGCTGACATACTCCAGCCACATGAGGTCTGGCATTGGGCACAACCCCCATCTGTGGAGGTCTGGCCCTCATCCCACTCTCATGGAGTCGGTTTCTAACCGTTTATGCAGACACATGCACATTTGTGGCCTGCTGGAGGTCATTTTGCATGGCTCTGGAAGTGCTACTCCTGTTCCTCCTTGCACAAAGGCAGAGGTAGGGGTCCTGCTGCTGGGTTGTTGCCCTGCTATGGCCCCCTCCACGTCTCCTGGTGTACTGGCCTGTCTCCTGGTAGCGCCTCCAGCCTCTGGACACTACGCTGACAGACGCAGCAAACCTTCTTGCCACAGCTCGCAATGATGTGCCATCCTGGATGAGCTGCACTACCTGAGCAACTTCTGTAGGTTGTAGAGTCCGTCTCATGCTACCACGAGTGTGAAAGCACAACCAACATTCAAAAGTGACCAAAACATCAGCCAGAAAGAATTGGTACTGAGATGTGGTCTGTGGTCTCCACCTGCAGAACCACTCCTTTATTGAGTGTGTCTTGATAATTGCCAATAATTTCCATCTATTGTCTTCCATTTGCACAACAGCATGTGAAATTGATTGTCAATCAGTGTTGCTTCCTAAGTGGACAGTTTGATTTCACAGAAGTTTGATTTACTTGGAGTTATATTCTGTTGTTTAAGTGCTCCCTTTATTTTTTTGAGCAGTGTATATTTTCTCATGTCATGTATTTACTACTAAAAGTAATTTTTTACATTTAGGTTTCATTAAGTGTTTTACACCGACTATTACAGACTTATTGTTTCCCTGCACATTCAAGTTTTGTGTTTTCTTTGGGCATTGATCAGCTAATAGGCACTCACGAAAAAAAAACAGATTAAAGATCTACAAACTCTCCCTTACGACTAAGGAGCTCACTGATAGATTCTCAGTTAGCTAATTTTGCAGCCAGCAATAGACAGTGCAGCACAGATGCTACAGAAGGCAACATTTTTAATGAAACTCAAATACAGAAATTGATTTTAGCCCCAAATACTTGCATTAAAGTAAAAAAAATGGCCCCAAAGCTGGACAACTGCTTTAACTCCTTACCAACATCTGCCGTACATGTATGGTATAAGTCAGTAGCGGGTGTATGGAGCAGGGTCAGCTCGCCCCGTACATGGCAGATAATGGCTGTGACAAACAACCAGGACCTGCCTCTAACAGCTGCGAGTGGAGCGAAGATCTGCCCACCACTGTTAACCTGTTCAGTGCTGCTGTCAATTTCTAACAGCAGCATTAACAGCGCGCCAGCATTGGGACGCCTCGTTCCATACAACCACCGGCGCTCCTGTGACGCGATCATAGGGCGCTGATGGACTGCTATGACATCCGGGGGTCTGCTGAAGCCTCCGTGCCTGTCATCATAAAGCTTCATTTGGGCTGTAAAGAAGACCGTGGTTTTGCTATATGGAGCATTACTGTGGTATCGCTGTATATAGCACAAGCAATCAGATGATGTATACAAATACAGTGAAAAAAAGTATATATATATTTATTAAAACCCCACACGTTCAACTCACCTCCCACTAAAAATAAAGATAATAAAAATATACACATTTTGTGGTTTGGTCTCTTTCAGAGAAATACAATCTATCAAAATATAAAAAAAAAAACGATCAGTGAGCACAGAAAAAAATTCAAAAAGACAAAATTGCATTTTTTCGTTCGCCTCAATACTGCAGAAAATCCTGTAAGAAGCGATGACCATGACATATGTGTCCCAAAATGTTATCAATAAAGTCCTCTTGCCCTTCAAAAAATAAGCCCCCACACAGCTCCATCAACCCGAAAACTGAAAATGTTTCGGGTCTCAGAAAAAATGGTGACAGCATCAAAAAAAAGTTTTTTTCTTTTGCCAAAACTATTGGAGAAGTTTGGTCTTGCTGTAATCACACTGAGGAGTAGGATCCTATTACCAGGTCATTTTTACCACACAATGTGCGCCGTTAAAACCGTTCCCAGAAAAACAATGTCAGGCTTTTTTTTCGCACTTTTACTGCACTTGAAATGTTTTTCCCGTTTTCTAGCACTATGTGGTAAATGAATGGTGTCATTTATAAGGACAGCTCATCCTACAAAATAACAAGACCTCACACTATGTGGACAGATATCAAAAAGTTAGAAAAGTTGGAAAAAGCGGAGGAAAAAACAGAAAAAAAACATAAATTGGTTATGTCGGGAAGGGGTAAAGCTGAAGAAACGCATGTAAGAGCAGAATATGGAGGAAGGTCAGATATCACAGACTGGTGGATACTACCTGCTCCATCGCTGGCAGAATACTCCACCCCCATGGTGTCCGCTGATATCTTCTCTTGTAGCAACGTCTCCAAACTCTATAAAACATCGGGAACAGTCAGCAGAGGGTTTGATGATTGGCTCATATTGGCGATATACTCAGGGGCATTACTGGGGCCAGGGAAGATTGGGAATGAATAGCGTATTGACTGTTAGAGATGTGATCTCTTCCATTAAAGGGGATGTCTAGTTGGAACAAGTTATCACTGATCTCTGGATAGGTGATGACCTGTCCCAGTGGGAGCACCCCTTTATTATGTGGTATATATGGAGGATGTGATATCATGCAGAGTTCTAGCAGTATTACACTTCGGTCCGTTCTGCGTGCATCTGGGCCATTCCCTATGGAGGAGCGGAGCTGGGGGTAAATATCAGGATCTCGTCGCTGGATCCATCCAGATGGGAGATGTAACGAGTGCGGCGCCCCCCACTGGTGTCTCAGCGTATCATGTGTTGGGGAATAATAACTTATTGTCTGGTAAATGTGCTGATTCCTGTCAGTTGTGTTCGCTGAGTGCGTGTGATTGGATGTGGCTCCGTCCGTTATATTATATCACGTCTTATACCTATAATCTCTCGCTGATCGCAGGTGTCTGTCTTCACACTCAGATGAGAAGGAACAAACTGACGATATAGGACTTTTTTTTTTTTTCCAAATTCAAACCGAGCAATCCTATTGGCTGAGTATGAAAGCAGTTACCATGGTGACAGAAGTAGCAGCAGATTTAAAGGGACAAAACACTAATATTGTACTAAAGTGTATTTTATTATATATTTCACATAACTGACTGGGTACACCTTGGTGCGGGTGGGATGGCTTTTTTTAAATCAAAAACCATGTTTACTAAGTACCCTATATTATATATATTCACTATTGCTTTTTACTTACTTATAGCAGGGTATATGCTCATATTGTTTCTATCCTAAGTTTGTCTATTTTCTAATAGAGACATGACCAGTCCTCTTTAGAATTTTATAGTGACCCCATTGAGGTCATGGACTGATATTGGGGATTGCAGAGTTGGGGCAAGGTGACAGGTGACAGTAAGTGACATCAAATGAAGGCTATGGTGCATACACAGTAAATCAGTTGTGTTATTCCACAGAAATGCTGTTCTATAAGGCTGTGTGCCCACGTAGCATTTTTCAAGCTTTTATGCTGTGGAATTTCCGCAGCGGAAACGCTTGCAAAACGCTAGGTAATCCGCACCCCATGGTCCCCAAGGGGATTCCGCATGTTCTATGCACATGCTGCGGATTTTTCCGCAGCGTTTATGCTGCGTACAAAAATCCGCAGCATGTCATTTAATTTTGCGGAAGCGCAGCGGAATTCCCGCCGTTGACTTGCATTGAGACGCACAGAAACCGCGACTGTACATTTTTACAAGCGGCTTCTATGCGTCTCTATGTGCGGATGGTACCCAGTTCTGGAGGAGAGGAGACTCTGATCCAGACCTGGGTAACATTGTACCTGTAAAAAAAAGAATAAAATAACAAATAAAGTTATATTCACCTGTCCGGCGTCTTCTCTCTGAATGCCAGCAGCGCTGAAGGACCTTCGGTGACGTCACAGTCATGTGACCGCAGGCCCTTCACCGCTCTGTCTCGCGATATGCCGGCAGCCGGGAACCAGCCAGGAAGCAGAGCTGCAGCCACGCCGGGGCCTCGGGGGTGAGTATAGCTTTATTTGTTTTAATTTTTGCGGTTCACACTGTATAAATCCATGCTGTTTCCATGGATTTATACAGTGTGACCTAGTTGTCAAGCACTTTCCAAGTGATGCTAATCGCCTGGAAAGTGCTTGTCAATCTGCATGCGGAAATGCATGTGAATCCGCATGTGGATCCGCATGTATTCTGCAGGAAAAACGCATGCACAATCTGCATGCGTTTTTTTCTGCCAGGGAGATGCAGAAATGCTGCAGAAATTTTCTGCTTCATTTCTGCATCGTGGGCACATAGCCTAAAACACAAAATATCTTCATATGGTGAGGAGTTGTGTTGTGTTTTCATCATTTACATTCTAGCGTGGTGATCACATAAAATGTAAAATTCCTATTAAATAATTACTGAATGACAGTAGCCTGTATCCCTGGAGGACAAGTCATTTACCGCTTCACCAGGTTTGATGTTCTAATGCATTTAGATGTTTCAGTATTTGTATATATGTATATATATATTTTTTCCCCTCTTAAGGGTATTCAAGCGCAGACAGTGACCAACTTCTTCCTCGCCTTTGAAGCACAGCTTTCAATTATTCCTGTCGTAAACAAGGTAAAAAGCTTAGAGCCGAACACTATCAGACTCCTTCAGTCCCGCAGCAGGTAAATCTGTGAACATCGCCGGCACTGCTGCTGTTCCTAGCACCGATCCCTCTATGAGCGGCTGTGCAGTAATGAAGGCAGGATTCACCCCAAACTTGCTCGTCTTTTTTTTCGATTTCCAGTTCTGGTAATTAGTTATACACATGTGTATATCCAGTGGTCAACTCAAAACCTGTGTATGGAAAATGAATTGTTTGCTGTATGCATCGCATTTGTAGGATGCACACTGTTCATTTCATTATGGAGCGGAGTAGGAGGAGACTTTCATTACTGTTTCCTTTACTTCCTCCCTGCTGATAGGAAATGCCATGCTGTTTGCTTGTGTCCTGTGATTACAGCAGCCTGCAACAGTTTTCAAGCGTGCACTTCCCGGCTCAGGCATCAAGCAGTAAATGATAAAATTAAAACGCTGCTATCCCTTTGTTAGTCACTTTTTTATCTTCTTCCCCCTTCTACGAATGCTGTAGTCCGTTATTCTAGAACTGCTCTAAAATGGTTCTCTCTGGAGTGTTGGGATTTGGGTTTAGGGTGGGTTAGGGAATTGAAGTTCAGATACTTTGTTCATGTTTTATACTATGGAATTACTATGTCATGTATGTTATTTGAAAGATGGAAAATTTGTATTTGGAGTTTTTCAATAAAAATTATTTGATTAAAAAAAAATCATGAAATTAAAATTCCTCCCGTTCTTGAGAAAGAATAGGATTTTTACTAAGAGGTAAATTGCACGTTCCTTGTTTTACAGGCACTTTACATTTTTGCTAGTTTTGTGCGATTACACAATCCCTTTTAAAGGCCAGTGCCGGTGGTACATCTCTCCCTAAACTCTTGTTCAGCACTATATTTTATGCCAGTTTTATTATATGGTTTCTAGATTTTGTCCAGCTTTGATAAATAATTAGTATTTATACTTTTGCTTTTAGGCTGCGTGCCCACGTTGCGGATTACAAGCGTTTTTGATGCGGAATTTCCGCAGCGGAAATGCTTGTAAAACGCATGGTAATCCGCACCCCATGGTCCCCAAGGGGATTCCGCAAGTTCTATGCACATGCTGCGGATTTTCCGCAGCTTTTATGCTGCGTTCAAAAATCCGCAGCATGTCAATTAATTTTGCGTTTCCGCAAGCGGAATTGCCTTGTGCAATGCATTAAAAACGCAAGGCAATTCCGCATGTGGAAAACGCGAGATAAACGCATGAAAAACGCGCGATAAACGCGTGCGGAATTCCGCATGCGTTTTTCCGGGAGAGGACTTGCAGAAATGAAGCAGAAATTTTCTGCTTCATTTCTGCAACGTGGGCACATAGCCTGAGGCTGAGTTCACACGATGCGTTTTTCATGCGTTTCCGCGGCGTTTTTGCAGTTGCGGAAACGCCGCGGAAACGCATGAAAAACGCATGGTAGAAGGGCAGCAATGTTCCCCAATTGAAATCCGCATGTGCAGGTTTGCCTTGGTTAAAACTGCACAATCCTTTACTGGACTGGTCTACTAATGAGATTAAGTCTTGGAGTCCTAAGTGCTATGATAAATGTTGTAATGGTCGCATTGCGGCTGTGGAAAAAGGGGAATTATCTGTACCTATTCAGGATTTTTGGAAGGTTTTTTCAGAGGAGGAGTCGCAAGTTTTACCTCCTCATAGGGACTATGATTGCACCATTGAGTTTGTTTCTGGAGCTACTCTTCCCAAGAGTCGCTTATTAAATCTGACTATCCCTGAAAGAAAGGCCTTGGAGGATACATACAGACGAGCTTGGCTGCTGGTCACATTAGACCTTCTAAGTCGCCTGTGGCCGTTGGATTTTTCTTTGTTAAAAAAAAAGACGGTGGTTTACGTCCATGTCTGGACTTTCGTGAAATTAATAAGATTACCGTACGCAATTCCTACCCATTGCCGTTAATTCCAGACTTGTTTAACCAGTTAGTGGGGACCAAGTGGTTCTATAAAATTGATCTCCGGGGGGCATACAATTTGTTACGAATGAAGGAGGGTGATGAATGGAAAACTGCTTTTAACACTCCGGTAGGTCATTTTGTGAATCTGGTGATGCCCTTCGGTCTTACCAATGCACCCGCGTTTTTTCAGAACCTTATTAATGACATCCTGAGACCTTTGATTGGCAAGAATGTGGTTGTGTATTTGGATGACATTCTGATTTATTCACCAGATCTGGATTCCCATTGGCAGAGCGTACGTGAGGTGTTGCAGTTATTGAGTGATAATTCACTTTTTGCTAAGCTGGAGAAATGTGAGTTCGTTGTGCAGAGAATTAGTTTTTTGGGCTACATTATCTCCAGCGAGGGCTTTGAGATGGACCCGGTGAAAGTTCAGGCTGTGCAGGAATGGCCTAGGCCTATTGCTTTGAAATCGATACAGAGATTTTTGGGTTTCGCCAATTATTACAGGAAATTCATTAAGAATTTTTCTATAATTGTTAAGCCACTGACTGATCTCACCAGGAAAGGTGCGAATACGGTCCAGTGGACTACTGAGGCCATTGAAGCTTTTGTGTATCTCAAGGAGAGGTTCAGTTCTGCCCCTATCCTTATGCAGCCTGATGAGACCAAGCCTTTTTTGGTCGAGGTTGATGCTTCTTCGGTGGGGGTCGGTGCAGTTTTGTCTCAGGAGAACAAGGATGGAGTACATCCCTGTGATTTTTTTTCAAAAAAATTTTCAGAAACCGAACTTAATTACGATGTTGGTAATCGGGAATTGTTGGCTATTAAACTTGCGTTTGAACATTGGCATCATTTCTTGGAAAGTGCTAAATTTCCTGTTCAGGTTTTCACAGATCATAAGAATTTGATCTATCTGGATGCTGCCAAACGCTTGAATGCCCGTCAAGCTAGGTGGGCACTTTTTTTTTCTCGGTTTAATTTTTCTGTTACCTATATCCCTGGTACTAGGAATGTTAAAGCCGATGCTTTATCTCGCAGCTTTTCCCCCATGGTTGGTACCGAGGAGGAGGAGAGCATTTTACAGGAAGGAGTTGTGGTAGCAGCATTAGACTCTGTTTTGGAAGAAGGGATTCTGAAAGCCCAAGAGGATGCCCCATCTAACACTCCTCATGGGAGATTGTTTGTGCCTAGAACCTCTAGGAGAGATTTGTTTGTGGGGTATCATGAGTCTCGGTTGGCAGGTCATCCAGGAATTTCTGGGACTAAGAGACTTATCAGTCGCAGTTTTTGGTGGCCCGGGTGGCAGAAGGAAGTCATCAAGTGGGTGCGTCAGTGTACGGTGTGTGCTAGGTCAAAGGCTTCCCATACCCCTGCTGCGGGGTTGCTTTGACCTCTGGAGGTTCCTAGTGCGCCTTGGACGCATTTGGCAATGGATTTTATTACTGACCTTCCTGTGTCCGAGGGTTTCACTGACATCTGGGTGGTCGTGGACCGTTTTAGCAAGATGTGTCATTTGGTTCCATTCATTAAGCTACCCTGCGCTAAGACACTCGCTAAGGCGTTTGTTAAGGAAATTGTCAGGCACCATGGCGTTCCCACCAACATTGTTTCTGATAGGAGACCTCAGTTTGTGGCTCGCTTTTGGCGTGCTTTTTGTGACAGGTTGGGAGTCCATTTGTCATTTTCGTCTGGTTATCATCCTGAGTCTAATGGACAGACTGAAAGAAAGAACCAGGATGTGGAACAGTTTTTGCGTTGATTTGTGGCAGACAATCAAGAGGGGTGGTCTGAGTTTCTGCCACTCGCAGAATTTGCTCTTAACAACCATACATCCTCCTCTGCTGGGTGTTCTTTTTTTGTTGTACTGGGAGACATCCGTCTTTTGGTTCGTTCTCCAAATTGCGGTCGGCGGTGCCGGAGGAGTAGAATTTTTCCGGTGACTTGGAGAGAGTTTGGACTAATGTACGTTGTAACCTTCAAGAGGCTAACAAAAAGTCCAAGAAGTATTTTAACAGGAAATGTAAAGAGGTTTTGTTTACTGTGGGTGACATGGTTTGGTTGTCCTCAAAGAATCTGCGATTGAGGATTTCCTCTAAAAAATTGGGTCCGAAGTTTGTGGGGCCTTTTAAGGTGCTTCAGGTGGTTAACCAGTCTGCTGTTAGGTTGGAGGTTCCCTCCTCCTGGAAGATTAATCCTGTGTTTCATGTTTCCTTGTTGAAAAAGGCTGATGTATCGGATAGGGAGGCCACTGTCACAGTTCCTCCGGTGGTGGAAGACGGCGAATATGAAATTTCTCGTATCCTGAATTCCAGAGAGCATAGAGGGAGATTGCAGTATCTCGTCGCTTGGAAAGGTTTCGGTCCCGAGGAATAACTCCTGGGTTAAGGCGGATGATGTCTCTGCCCCTAGACTTGTCAGAGCTTTCCACAGGAGATTTCCAGATAGGCCTGGGCCTGGAGGATCCGGAGGATCCTCATAAAAGAGGGGGTACTGTTAGAACCCTCCTGTTTGTTTTTGTTTCTATCTTGTGTTTTGCGGTCACGTGACCATCTTCCTATTTATTCCAGCTCCACCCTTCTGGCCTTGCTAGACTTCAGTGTTGTTTAGACTGTCTTTCTAGCCAGGTGCTTTTGTGCCTATCTATCTCTAGTTTGCTTGGTCCTCTGGACCTCTAGTACTTTTGTCAGTTTTTCTTTTGCTCTGCAACAACTTCTGTTAGGAGGTGTCCCATTTTTGTCCCAGTCCTTAGTTCTTTTAGGGACCCCTTCCTTTCTCTATAGGTCTCCGTTCAGACTAGCAGAGGACGAAGGCGGGTCTGTTCACAAGGAACAGGTTGCCTGCTACAACGTAGGGACTCAGCTTAGTCTTACTGTGGGGACAGCTCTCCCCTTCTTTCCCTAGTTTATGTTGCAGATCATAATAATCTTGGATCTACTCATACTTAACAGACAGAACCTTCAGTGTTTCTCACTCACACACCACCTCCTCATCTCGCATCCTATCTGTCAGTGTTCCCCAAGGTTAAGTCATAGGACCCCTGCTCTTCTCCATCTACACCTTCGGCCTGGGACAGCTCATAGAGTCCCACGGCTTTCAGTATCATCTCTATGCTAACGACACACAGATTTACCTCTCTGGACCTGATATCACCTCCTTACTAACCAGAACCCCAAAATGTCTGTTCGCTATCTCATCCTTCTTCTCTGCTAGATTTCTAAAACTTAACATGGATAAAACAGAATTCATCATCTTTCCCCCATTTCACTCAGCCTCCCCATCTGACCTATCCATCAAAATCAATGGCTGTCCACTTTCCCCAGTCCCACAAGCTCGCTGCATCAGAGTAACCCTGGACTCTAACCTCTCCTTCAAGCCACATATCAAAGCCCTTTCCTCCTCCTGCCGACTCCAACTCAAAAACATGGATCCGCATATTCCTCAACCATGAATCTGCAAAAACACTAGTGCACGCCCTCATCATCTCCCGCCTCGACTACTACAACCTCCTGCTCTGTGGCCTCCACGCTAACACTCCCGTACCCCTCCAATCTATCCTAAACTCTGCTGCCCGACTAATCCACCTGCCTTCCGCCTACTCCCCGGCCTCTCCTCTCTGTCAAATGCTTCACTGACTCCCCATTGCCCAGAGACTCCAGTTCAAAACCCTAACCGTGGCATACCAAGCCATCCACTACCTGTCTCCTCCATACATCTGTGACCTAGTCTCCCGGTACACACCTACACGCAACCTACGATCCTCACAAGATCTCCTTCTCTACTCCCCTCTTATCGTTTCTTCTCACAATTGCATACAAGATTTCTCCCGTGCATCCCCCCTACTCTAGAACTCTCTACCCCAAAACATCAGACTCTCGCCTACCGTGGAAACCTTCTAAAGGAACCTGAAACCCACCTCTTCCGAAAAGCCTACAACCTGCAGTAATCATTGCTCCACCACACCGCTGCATGACCAGCTCTACCCTCACCTACTGTATCCTCACCCATCCCTTGAAGATTGTGAGACATCGCAGGTAGGGTTCTCTCTCCTCCAGTACCAGTTTGCCATTGCGTTTTTGTTCAAGATTTTTGCAATTGTGTTTGCTATGTATACCCCCTTTTTCACATGTAAAGCACCATGGAATAAATGGAGCTAGAATAATAAATAATAATAATAAAGTGCCACACACAGTGTCCTGGTATCTCATCCATGCTCTTTCTATTTTATCTTTCATTTGCAGAGATATTAGCAATGAAAGTATTTGGCACCTAATGAGTTAAAAAAAATTAAGTCCAAGTAGATGTTATCAGAGTTTTCACTGGGGGTGCGAAATTCTTCTCCCTGCATGATGCTGACCAATTATAAGCAGACGACAACACTGAAAAGAAAGATGATCACATCCCCACCATAGCTTAGAGCAGATTTCTCAGTGTCTAAGATGTAAGGATACAGACCTGGTCTCCTGGGCTAACCTCCTGCATGATTAGAGCACACAACTGACTAATACCTTTCAGTTAAGGTCTCTGTGGGTGAAGGGGCAGCACAAGAGAGTTTAGTTGTGCAACATTACAAACCTTTCTAACAGCTTTCCTCCTCTTATGGCACTCTCACCTCTGCTGTTCTGCGCCTATCCCAAACTGCCTGTCCAGAAATGAGAGCACAGTGTCAGTATCACACTTAGATCCCTTGTGCTCAACTTGTACTCATTCTGCAGTGAGATTAGAGCAGACTGTCATTGCATTTCACCATAGAAGTAACCCAGAACACACTGCTCCTGTGTGAGGTGTAATAACAGCCTAATATCACTGCAGAAAGAATACAAGTTGCTTGAGCACAGAAGACATAAGTGTGATACTGGCACACTCCATAATCAGGAGAGTCAATAAAAGGGTTTGTAATGTGACACAGAGAAACTCAGCTGTGCGGCTCCTTCCTTGTCTAAGAGCTGTTACCTCTGCTTTCTAATCATGCAGAAGGTTAGACCAGGAGATCAGGACTCTCCATCATTACACATCTTAGGCTAGGTTCCCACGATGAGCTTTTGGTGAGTTTTTGATGTTGCAGAATTTCTGCACCCATTAAGATAGGTTACTTGCATTATTTCTAAAATATGCAGCGTAAAAACTCACTAAAAACTCATAGTGAGAACGTAGCTTTATACCCTAAGAAACCCGCTTTGAGCTATGGTGGGGGCGTGTTCTTCTTTTCTTTGAGTGTTGCTGCTTGCTTATGATTGGTCAGCATCATACAGGAGAAATCTGCTGCATATTTAAGGATTTCTCACAAGCCTCATTCGGGTAAGGCTGAGTGCCCACGTAGCGTTTTTCAAGCGTTTATGCTGCGGAATTTCCACAGCATAAACGCTTGTGAAAGGCTAGGTAATCCGCACCCCATGGTCCCCAAGGGGATTCCGCATGTTCTATGCACATGCTGCAGATTTTTCCGCAGCGTTTATGCTGCGTACAAAAATCCGCAGCATGTCATTTAATTTTGCAGAAGCGCAGCGGAACTCCTGCCATTGACTTGCATTGAGACGCATAGAAACCGCGATTGTACATTTTTACAAGCGGCTTCTATGCGTCTCTATGTGCGGATGGTACCCAGTTCTGGAGGAGAGAAGACAATAATCCAGACCTGGGTACCATTGTACCTTTGTACCTGTAAAAAAAGAATAAAAAAACAAATAAAGTTTATATTCACCTGTCCGGCGGCTTCTCTCTGAATGCCGGCATCGCTTGAGGACCTGAGGTGATGTCACAGTCATGTGACCGCAGGCCCTTCACCGCTCTGTCTCGCGATATGCCGGCATCCAGGAACCAGACAGGAAGCAGCGCTGCAGCCACGTCGGGCATCAGGGGTGAGTATAGCTTTATTTGTTTTCATTTTTACGGTTCACACTATATAAATCCATGCTGTTTGCATGGATTTATACAGTGTGACCTAGTTGTCAAGCACTTTCCAAGTGATGCTAAAATCGCCTGGAAAGCGCTTGACAATCTGCATGCGTTTTTTCTGCCAGGGAGATGCAGAAATGCTGCAGAAATTTTCTGCTTCATTTCTGCATCGTGGGCACATAGCCTAAATGCAAAAAGGTAAATAAAATTACCAAAATTTCCACAACAAAAGTGTAGCTCTACCTACAGCGTATTCACACCCAGACTATAAGATTATGGCCGGTCTCTGGGTGGGTGTTTTCTTACACAGTAGTCAGAACCTACAACATTGTGGTGCCGTGCATTACATGGGCTATACTAAGGGAGCGCCTGTCAGCATAGAGCGAATACGTCCATACACCGAGCAGCAGAAAGTGTAAGAGAAGAACTATAGAAGGATGGACCATAGTGGAGCATTCCGGACTGGAGCAACATAAGGAGCCAGAAGGCCTCCCCCCGGTATTCCATGCTATGTGCTCCTTATAAAGTGACATCTCTCCATAGACCCCTCTGTGAAGACCACCCCCTTATCCAGATGATAGATTCTCACTTCCACCATATATAATGCAGACTGGCCATTTTATTTTTTTTTTCAGAAAATCCCCAATTTTGGGTCGTCAGCTGTAAAAGAAGAAATGCTTTACACCAGTGCTGGGAACCTATGGCAGCGTGCAGAGGGGGCAGCAGAGCCCTCCTGGGGGGCACCATGGCCGCAGCACTAGCGCTACTGGATCGGGCCGGCGGGGAGAACTCTGAGCCGCCGAGTGCCGGCACCAGCTCCGCTACTGCAGCTAGATGTGCGATCTCTCTCGACGGAAACACATCGAGCTGAAGTGTATTGCAGCGCACGAACTAGCCAGGCCCGTGCGCTGCAATACACGCTGCCGGCCAATCAGAGGCCAGCATGACGTCGGCCGGTCAATCAGAGGCCAGCATGAATTCGGCCGGACAATCAGAGGCTAGCGGCTTCCGGACAATCAGAAGCGGCTGCCGGCCAATCAGAGGCCAGCATGACGTCGACCGGTCAATCAGAGGCCAGCGTCTGCCGGCCAATCAGAGGCCAGCATGACGTCAGCCGGCCAATCAGAGGCCAGCGGCTTCCTTCCAATCAGAGGCCAGCATGAATTCGGCCGGCCATTCAGAGGCCTGCGGCTTCTGGCCAATCAGAGACCAGCATGACGTTGGCCGGCCAATCAGAAGCTAGCGACTTCCGGACAATCAGAAGCGGCAGCTGGCAAATCAGAGGCCAGCATGACGTCGGCTGGCCAATCAGAGGCCAGCGGCCGCTGGCCTCTGATTGGCCGGCAGCGTGTACTGCAGCGCGCACGGACCTGGCTAGTACGTGCGCGGCAATACACTTCAGCTAGATGTGCCGACTACAGGAGAGGACGCTGCGCGGGAGAAGAAGGAAGGTGAGGAGGAGGGTTTATTATGTTTTTTTTTTTTTTTTAATATGGGATGCACAATGGCTGGGGGGGGGGGGGAGAGGAGCATATATACCAGGATTGAGGGGAGGGCCAGCATATATACCAGGATTGAGGGGAGGGCCAGCATATATACCAGGATTGAGGGGAGGGCCAGCATATATACCAGGATTGAGGGGAGGGCCAGCATATATACCAGGATTGAGGAGACGGCCAGCATATATACCAGGATTGAAGGGAAAGGCCAGCATATATACCAGGATTGAGGGGAGGGCCAGCATATATACCAGGATTGAAGGGAGGGCCAGCATATATACCAGGATTCAGGGGAGGGCCAGCATATATACCAGGATTGAGGGGAGGGCCAGCATATATACCAGGATTGAAGGGAGGGCCAGCATATATACCAGGATTGAGGGGAGGCCCACCATATATACCAGGATTGAGGGGAGGGCCAGCATATATACCAGGATTGAGGGGGGGCAGCATATATACCAGGATTGAGGGGAGGGGCAGCATATATACCAGGATTGAGGAGAGGGCCAGCATATATACCAGGATTGAAGAGAGGGCCAGCATATATACCAGGATTGAAGGGAGGGCCAGCATATATACCAGGATTGAGGGGAGGGCCAGCATATATACCAGGATTGAAGGGAGGGCCAGCATATATACCAGGATTCAGGGGAGGGCCAGCATATATACCAGGATTCAGGGGAGGGCCAGCATATATACCAGGATTGAGGGGAGGGCCAGCATATATACCAGGATTGAGGGGAGGCCCACCATATATACCAGGATTGAGGGGAGGGCCAGCATATATACCAGGATTGAGGGGGGGCAGCATGTATACCAGGATTGAGGGGAGGGGCAGCATATATACCAGGATTGAGGGGAGGGGCAGCATATATACCAGGATTGAAGGGAGGGCCAGCATATATACCAGGATTGAGGGGAGGGCCAGCATATACACCAGGATTGAGGGGAGGGCCAGCATATATACCAGGATTGAGGGGAGGGCAGCATATATACCAGGATTGAGGGGAGGGCCAGCATATATACCAGGATTGAGGGGAGGGCCAGCATATATACCAGGATTGAGGGGAGGGCAGCATATATACCAGGATTGAGGGGAGGGCCAGCATATATACCAGGATTGAAGGGAGGGCCAGCATATATACCAGGATTCAGGGGAGGGCCAGCATATATACCAGGATTCAGGGGAGGGCCAGCATATATACCAGGATTGAGGGGAGGGCCAGCATATATACCAGGATTGAGGGGAGGCCCACCATATATACCAGGATTGAGGGGAGGGCCAGCATATATACCAGGATTGAGGGGGGGCAGCATGTATA
The DNA here is from genome assembly GCF_046119375.1 of Phyllobates terribilis. NCBI lineage: Eukaryota > Metazoa > Chordata > Amphibia > Anura > Dendrobatidae > Phyllobates > Phyllobates terribilis. The sequence continues at coordinate 172,006 of NW_027364799.1, forward strand.
CCAGGATTGAGGGGAGGGGCAGCATATATACCAATCAGAGGCTAGCGACTTCCGGACAATCAGAAGCGGCAGCTGGCAAATCAGAGGCCAGCATGACGTCGGCTGGCCAATCAGAGGCCAGCGGCCGCTGGCCTCTGATTGGCCGGCAGCGTGTACTGCAGCGCGCACGGACCTGGCTAGTACGTGCGCGGCAATACACTTCAGCTAGATGTGCCGACTACAGGAGAGGACGCTGCGCGGGAGAAGAAGGAAGGTGAGGAGGAGGGTTTATTATGTTTTTTTTTTTTTTTTAATATGGGATGCACAATGGCTGGGGGGGGGGGAGAGGAGCATATATACCAGGATTGAGGGGAGGGCCAGCATATATACCAGGATTGAGGGGAGGGCCAGCATATATACCAGGATTGAGGGGAGGGCCAGCATATATACCAGGATTGAGGGGAGGGCCAGCATATATACCAGGATTGAGGAGACGGCCAGCATATATACCAGGATTGAAGGGAAAGGCCAGCATATATACCAGGATTGAGGGGAGGGCCAGCATATATACCAGGATTGAAGGGAGGGCCAGCATATATACCAGGATTCAGGGGAGGGCCAGCATATATACCAGGATTGAGGGGAGGGCCAGCATATATACCAGGATTGAAGGGAGGGCCAGCATATATACCAGGATTGAGGGGAGGCCCACCATATATACCAGGATTGAGGGGAGGGCCAGCATATATACCAGGATTGAGGGGGGGCAGCATATATACCAGGATTGAGGGGAGGGGCAGCATATATACCAGGATTGAGGAGAGGGCCAGCATATATACCAGGATTGAAGAGAGGGCCAGCATATATACCAGGATTGAAGGGAGGGCCAGCATATATACCAGGATTGAGGGGAGGGCCAGCATATATACCAGGATTGAAGGGAGGGCCAGCATATATACCAGGATTCAGGGGAGGGCCAGCATATATACCAGGATTCAGGGGAGGGCCAGCATATATACCAGGATTGAGGGGAGGGCCAGCATATATACCAGGATTGAGGGGAGGCCCACCATATATACCAGGATTGAGGGGAGGGCCAGCATATATACCAGGATTGAGGGGGGGCAGCATGTATACCAGGATTGAGGGGAGGGGCAGCATATATACCAGGATTGAGGGGAGGGGCAGCATATATACCAGGATTGAAGGGAGGGCCAGCATATATACCAGGATTGAGGGGAGGGCCAGCATATACACCAGGATTGAGGGGAGGGCCAACATATATACCAGGATTGAGGGGAGGGCAGCATATATACCAGGATTGAGGGGAGGGCTAGCATATATACCAGGATTGAGGGGAGGGCCAGCATATATACCAGGATTGAGGGGAGGGCAGCATATATACCAGGATTGAGGGGAGGGCCAGCATATATACCAGGATTGAAGGGAGGGCCAGCATATATACCAGGATTCAGGGGAGGGCCAGCATATATACCAGGATTCAGGGGAGGGCCAGCATATATACCAGGATTGAGGGGAGTGCCAGCATATATACCAGGATTGAGGGGAGGCCCACCATATATACCAGGATTGAGGGGAGGGCCAGCATATATACCAGGATTGAGGGGGGGCAGCATGTATACCAGGATTGAGGGGAGGGGCAGCATATATACCAGGATTGAGGGGAGGGGCAGCATATATACCAGGATTGAAGGGAGGGCCAGCATATATACCAGGATTGAGGGGAGGGCCAGCATATACACCAGGATTGAGGGGAGGGCCAGCATATATACCAGGATTGAGGGGAGGGCAGCATATATACCAGGATTGAGGGGAGGGCCAGCATATATACCAGGATTGAGGGGAAGGCCAGCATATATACCAGGATTGAGGGGAGGGCAGCATATATACCAGGATTGAGGGGAGGGCCAGCATTTATACCAGGATTGAGGGGAGGGCCAGCATATATACCAGGATTGAGGGGAGGGCCAGCATATATACCAGGATTGAGGAGAGGTCCAGCATATATACCAGGATTGAAGAGAGGGCCAGCATATATACCAGGATTGAAGGGAGGGCCAGCATATATACCA